>NC_061863.1:64719753-64890763 GCF_907164915.1 Impatiens glandulifera
CTAGTGTCGTCTAATTAAAAAACTCGAAAAGAACTTAATCTGAGTTTAGAGATTAAGGCAAAACAAACATTTGTCTAGACGGATAATATAATAGACAACAATTAAGAAATAACAAACCCAACAAATTGCAAACAATCAATTACATTAAACAATAGAAATTTAAAGCGCATTGAAATCAATAGATTGAGTGACTTCTTTATAGGGATGCACCATCTATGACATATTAACCAATTTCTTTTTCCAATTTCTTTCGCAAGTGTGTATTCGCCTCCATGTTTGAATCAATGCATTTCCATAAAAAATGATGTCCCTGCAAATATGCTCAACGTCATTTCAAACTCTAGAAAAAACTATAGCATTCTGCTCCATTCAAATATGATAAATAATAACGACAAAGAAATACTTAAATATGTTTGAAGTGAATACATTTCCCTTGACCATGATACCAACACTTAAAAATTTAGTATTCTAGTGTAAGGTTATTTTAAAAATTTATTTTATTTATATTTATCTTTTTTTACTTTCAAATGTTAAAAAAACTTAAGAGTAAGTTTAAAAGGAGTTAGATAATTGAACGATAATTTTGAATTAAAGTGAGTTAGTTTTACGAAGTAACAAAAGCAAAATTATTAATAATAATAATACATATATATTTTTTAACAATATTATTTGAAAAAAAATGAATTGATGAAATTCTTTAAAAGTAAAATAATAAAATAATAAATATATATTATATAATAAATATATATATATATCAAAGTTATATATAAGAAAAAAGGAAAAAAATAAAATTAATAATATAATACTATTAAATTTAAAAAATTGGGGAGGATGGAGCTATGCAACTACATATATTGTCTAACCCAACCCAGAGTCCCTGCATGTATTGAATGTCCATAATATGTTAAAAGTTATATTTGAGAGAATTTATTAAGCAAATTGCTTTTCCCACTCTCTCTGATATTCCCCCTTCGTCTCACTCTTCACTTACCTCTAAAATTACTTATTTATCCCTATTACTTTAATATATTTATTTTTCTTAATTTTATTTATTTTACTTATTTTATTTTATTTTATTTAATTATTATGTTTTTTTATCATTAAATATAATTAATTAATTTTTAATATTATTTTTTTTAAATTTATTTATTTAATTAAAAATACAAAATTATTATTATTTTTATATTATAACTGTTTAAAATATATAAAATATTAAAGTGTGTCTAATTTAATAAAATATAAATATTCAATATTTTATTATATTAATTATATATATATATATTAAAATATATATATTAAAATACTTATAAAAACAATGGTTGAATAATTCAATTTTCAAATAAGTAATATGAATATAAAAACAATGGTTGAATAATTCAATTTTCAAATAAGTAATATGAAATATTTTAATAAAAAAATATTATTAAAAATATTATGCAATGTTATTGTATATATTATTAAGTAAAACATTATATTTAATTTGACTAATTATTAATATATAATATATTAAAGACTTTATCTTATTTATTTGATAGATAATTTTATTTATAAAGAACACGTTTCAATATTTAATATTTATAAACAATTATAATATAAAATAATAATATTTTATATTTTTAATTAAATAAATAAAGTAGAAAAAAATATATTAAAAATATAGAAAAGTGATAAGGATAATTGGAGGTGAGTGAGGAGTGGCGTCGAGTGGGTAGGCTCAGGAACTTAGGATATTATTGTTTGAGATGATGGTATAAATTATATATATGATTAGTGTCTGATTGGAATGATAAAAAAATGTATGAATTATATATATTTTATAATTTATTGTTTGATGGTTGGTATAAAGAATTAATAAAAAAATAAGAAATTATTTTATTCTTGGATTTATATAAATTATTTTAATATTTAATATTAATTATATTTAACCTAATAAAATATATTTAATTATTATATAAATATTTTAATAAATAAATAATAATATTATATGATTATATATAATATATATATATATATGATTTCTTATATTTAAATTCTTATAATTAAATAAATATTTATCAATAATTAATATTAATACATATATAAGGATAAAATCACAAACAATTTATTGAAAAATTGCTTAAGATAGATGCTATAATAAAAACAAATTATTTTAAAATAAATAATAATAATAATTTCATAATTTAGTTTGAAATATGAAAGATAATATTTTTAAAAAAATTATTAAACTAATAAGTATTTAATAGGAGAGATAATAATTATAATTAATAATAATATTATTATTTTTATGCTGCTAATTATAAAACAAACATTAACTTTCTTGTAAAAATAAATAAATTTTAAATTTTAAATTTTAAAATAATTTTTTTTATAAAATTAAGTTTATTTAAAAAAAAATTAAGTAATAAATATTCAAATTATAAAATATTTAAAATTTAATAATTAAAATTTAATGAAAGATTATATTATAAACTAATAATATAGGTTAATATTGGAAAAATAGGAAAATATAATTAAGAACAATGTATACCCTTCTAAGGTATAAGTTATTTCATTAATTTTATAATTGATATAAAATTAATCTAACCACACACCTGTATACTATAAATACCTTATAATATTTTCCTGAAATGGATGAAATCAGATGACTGAAGTTTATTTTTCTTTAATAATGTTTATGGTTGAAAATAAACCAAAGATAGATGGTAAATAATATTATGCTAATCTAAACTTTATAGCAAATAGTGTAACAAACAAGATTACAAGAATATTAGATTATTTAAAAATATTATTTACAAAGTGACATTTATTTAAAAATATTATTTACAAAGTGACATTTGAATGAAAATCTTTTACAAAATTACAAGAATCAAAGAGACATCTATTATAAAATAGAGTAGTTCATCGTCTCATTTGAGCATCCCATTCTCATTCAATTATTCTCTATATAATTTATAAAATATCAAGAATGAAGAACTTCTTGATCTTGCTTACTGTGGTGGTAGTGGTAGCCTTTTCCGGTGAAGTGACGGAGGCAAAGGTGCCGTGTAACCCATTGTCCCTGAGTCCTTGTTTGGAAGCAATAAACTCGTCGATAATAACTCCGACAAAAGAGTGTTGTGCAAACCTGATTGTGCAACAACCTTGTTTGTGCATTTTCAAACACGATCCAGCATTCAAACCTTACGTTGATTCTCCCAATGCTAAACGAGTTGCCACCGCCCTGCGGCATTCCTATTCTAAAATGCATGCTTCGTACCATAAACGAATAAACTAATTAAAATATTATATATTAATAATTTGATGTCATTATTTCAGCCGACTGTGGGTACCAAATTGTAATCTTTCTTGTTATGTAATTATATATGATGCATGTTTGTATCTTACTTAATTTGCTTTTAAATGCTCAAATTCAAATAGAGTTACATAGATCTAATTAATGTTATCACATTAATAGTCAATCAATCAATCACTTGTTGTTTTTTAAGAATCAATTAATCCATAGTTTATATAAATGAATAGATAGTATTTTAAATCAAGAGTTTATATAAGTAATTTTGTTTAGTATATATTTATTTTTTTTAAAGTGTTTTTTTAATGAAATTAATTAATAAAAGTTTTATATCATAAAATATTTAAAAAATAGAATGAAAAAATATTTTAATTGATAAATTAATTATATATATATATATATGATCGATAAAAAAAATGAATAAAAAGATGATAAGTTTATTGGAGATAAATATTAACGAACAATTAAGAAAACAAATAACATAATAAAATAAAACCTTATTTTAATTTTTAAAATATCTTATTATATTGATTTTATTTTTATTTTTAATTAATTGAATTTTATCTTGTCTTTAACTAACTATCATTGCTTCGAGACAGAGAATACATTTACTATCCCGTCCCGTTTTTATTTTGGAGAATTTTTTATTACTATCCCGCTCCGTTCGATTTCGAGGAATCTCTGCGGGACACCGTTTATACCATATTCTCAAAAAAAAAAATATTTTATGAACAGATTGTTTAATATAATATATATATATATATTGTGATCATATATTAAATTTTTATGTTATTATAAAAAGATAAACTTAAAGACTCTTACTAACCAATAAATAAATATATTGATTATTTTATATTTAATTGTGTATATTGTTCGGGGCAGAATCGATGCGGGTCGGAACGAGAAACACGAATACTATCTCCGTCCCATCCCCGGTCAACTACAAGTCAAATTGGAGAAAACTGTCCCAAATGAGATAATTCGGTTTGATTTTGGTTACCACCGATCGGTTTCAAATTACACCTTTTACATTTTTATTTTATTCTAATTTTATGTATAGTTGTAAGCATATTTATCCTTCATAGTATATATATATAAATGAGATAAAAATCAAAGTTGAAGTCCGTTTAAACTTAATATAATAGTGAATTTGAACATATATAAAAAAAATCAAGAAATAAATATTTATTTAATGAGAATTGAACCCAACACAGTATATATATAATGGGAAGAATGTCAATTTTATCATTGAACTATAACGGAATATTCACGTATATCACTGAACTATTTTTTGTTTATTCATACCACTGTAGTTGAGTTTAATGTTCATCTATGTCACTCCTAGACAAAAACATCAAATTCTGTTAAGTTTTTCGTTAGATTATGACACATGTGATTGAGATGTTATTTTTTAAAAAAATAATATATATTATATTTTTATTTTTATTTTTATTCATAATTTTTAAATAATAAAACTTTTATATTTTTAGAGGTATTAACCAAACAATATAGACATTTTGAGAGACACTAACAATAATTTATTTTTTTTTGAAAAATATTTATTTTTATTAACGTTATTATTTAGAAATGTTAATAAAAATAAATGTTGAAAATACATTAATTAAAATAAAATGAATTATTGTTAATGCTTTTCAAAATATATAATTTATTTGATTAATACCTTTGAAAATGTAAATTAAGTTTTATTATTTAAAATAGTGAATAAAAATATAATATATATTAATTTTAAAAAAAATGACATATCAATCACACGTGTCATCATTTAACGAAAACTTAACGGATTTGGATGTTTTTGTCCAGTAGTGACATAGATGAACATTAAACTCAACTACAGTGATATGAACGAACAAAAATTAGTTCAGTGATATACGTGAATATTCCGTTATAGTTCGATGGTAAAATTGACATTATTCCCTGTATATAATTTATCTTACAAACAACTTAGATAACTAATATAAACGTAATATTTTTTTTAAATATATATCTTTTGATTGGGCTTAAGACTATGATATCTCCTAACAAACCAACTATTTGTAGCACCACAATTTGCATCTTTCACCCTTCATGGTTTGTTAATGGGGAATGTATTGGTCTATTTTTGCTTGTTAGTCTTGTATTTTTTCTGTCATTAGTCACGTTACTATTATTCTCATTATTATTATTATGTGCTTAATGTTCGTGCAATTATGTAGACTAAAATATGCAACTTCTTACTACAAAATTTTGCACCTTTGATCCGATTTTGATAACAATTATTAAACATTAGTTTGGTTGGTTGAAGAAGTTTATATATATTTTTCACTCTTTAAGGTTACATGGATAGGTATAGACATACATAATCATACTATAGTTCAGAAAGTAATTCTAGGCATACATAATCATACTATATATGTTTTTTGTGTAAGTCTATAATTTAAGTGAAATCTACTCACTAACAAACTTAACAAACTTCATTAATGATAATTAGAAACAAGTAAAATATTATAAACTGAAAAAAATAATAATAAGGGAAGGAAAATTAAAAGATTACTTTTATCTTTTTTTCCTCTTAAAATGAAACTTTCAGTTAAAAAATAATATATTTATTATGCAAAACTTATGTTTCTAAAGTAGAAAAAAAAGTGACAAATATTTTTAAAGTGAACTAAATATTAAAAAAAAGATATAAAAGATTTATAAAATTTACCTTCACAACAAATAAATTATAAAATTCACAAAAAAATAATATAGTATTCTAGTCTAAGGTTATTTGAAACATAAAAGTGAATTGATCATTATTAAATTAAAGCCAGTTGTTATACAAAGTAACAAAAGTAAAATAGTTAATAATAATATATATTATTTAAACAATATTATTTGAAAAGTGAGATTTGATGAAAATCTGTAACCGAAAGCTATATTCTTGAGACACTACGTGAGTATTTATTGTTCTAGGTGATTGTTTGGTGTTCTTTGTCATTGCGGGCGGGTTTTAAATTTCGGGTAAACGGGTCAGGCATTTCTTTTATGAAAACGGGTTAGAGTATAAATACTTTTTTTGGGTATTTTTCTCATAACAGAGCAAATAGAGAGAGAGTGAATTACAGATCTAAGGTTTTCTGGTTTCCTTCTTCTTCTTGTTCTTTGGCTGATCCAGAGTGAGAGATTGGGGGAGCTTTTGATTGTGGAGTAGTCCAATCATTCCTAGTGTAATCACTTCTTTCATTTGAGAGCAGTGCATGTAAGTTTCTACTATTGACATTTGTTTGATTTAGTGAAACTTATCCCTCCCGTGGACGTAGGTCGATTTTGACCGAACCACGTATATTGTGTTGTCGTTTATTACTTTGTGCTATTTCAGTTCTTGGTAATCTGTTTATCGTCATAGACGATTTGGAATCTGATTTGCTACAGGTTTTGATTTCTAAGAAGATCCATAGTTTTGCTATTGCAAAACCCAACAGTGGTATCAGAGCAGTATTAATTGGTTATTTATTTTAACATTGGAGCAGAGTGCTCTGCTGATTATTTGGCGAAATTCATAGAAGAGATCAACTGGTTTCTTTGGTGGTGTTTTTGTCAGTTGTTAAGGCAGTAATAATGGGGAAATCTAGACCTGATATGGTGAGTCTGAATGGTACAAACTACAGGCAATGGAAACTGATGATCAGTGATCTGTTAGTTTCAGATGACTTGAATGAAGCAATTGAAAATGAGGGTGTTAGACCTGAGACTACAAAAGAGGCTGATTGGAAAAAGATAGATAGAAAGGCCTGCAACTTTATTCGTTCCTGGGTTGGTGTAAATGTTGTGCACCATGTTGAGAATGAGACTACATCGTATGGTGTGTGGAGCAAACTTGAAGCTCTCTATGATGGGAGGTCAGCAGGGAATAAAGCAGCACTGGTACGAAGGCTGGTGAATCTGAAGTACATTGATAATAAATCAATTGCTGAGCACTTGAATGAATTTCAAAATATTTTGAATCAGTTGAGTAGTATGAAGATAAACTTTGATGATGAGGTGCAAGCACTTTTAGTCCTTGGATCTTTTCCTGCAAGTTGGGAGACACTTATTATCACTCTCAGCAACTCAGCACCAAATGGTAAAGTCAACATGGCATTTGTCACCAGTCCCTTACTTGATGAGGAGAATCGAAAGGGGGATAAACTCTCTAAGTCTGATATGTTGGTGGCTGATAGAGGAATATCAAAAGATAATAGAAGTGGTTCGAGCAGGGGAAAGTCTAGCGCTCCAAAGAAGGATGGTGCTTGCCATTACTGTGGTAAAATGGGTCACTGGAAAAATGAGTGCTGGAAATTTAAAAATGATAAAGCGAAGGGTATAGTGAAGCCTAGAGAAAAGAAAGAACAAACTGCAGATACATCTGCTTATGCTTCAGATGGTGAACTGACATATGCTTATAACTGTCAAGACTCCTGTCTTAGCACATCTTCAAATGAAACAGCATGGATTGTTGACACAGGTGCCTCATTCCATATAACTCCACACAAAGGTTACTTCCAGTCCTACAAAGCTGGTGATTATGGTGAGATTCGCATGAGTAACAGTGGTGTGTCCAAGATAGTTGGTCTGGGTGATGTTAGAATTGAGACAAACATGGTCTGCTTCCTGACATTGAGAGATGTAAGACATGTTCCTGATTTGAGAATGAATTTGATTTCAGCAGGTAAGCTCGATGATGGAGGTTACCATAATGTTTTCAGTGGTGGAGCATGAAAGCTAAGCAAGGGTTCATTGGTTATTGCACGAGGTAAGAAATGTTGTTCCTTATACAAGACAAATTTGAAAATTGTCTATGATGCGGCATATTCTGTTTTAATGGAGTCATCCTCTGAGTTGTGGCACAAGAGATTAGGTCACATTAGTGAAAAGGGGCTGAATGTTTTGATCAAGAGGAATAAGTTGCTGAATCTCAAGGATGCTCATCTTGAAAATTGTGAGCATTGCTTGAAGGGTAAGCAGAACAGAGTCTCCTTCAGTAAGTCAAAAGTTGAACTGAAAAAGAATGTCTTTGAATTGGTCCATACAGATGTTTGTGGTCCTATGAAGATTAAATCCATAGGCGGTGCTTCCTATTTTGTAACCTTCATAGACGATGCATCCAGGAAGGTTTGGGCTTATGCTATAAAGTCCAAGGATGAGGTTGCAGCAAGGTTTGAGGTCTTTCACAAGTTGGTTGAAAGAGAGACAGGAAGAAAACTGATGAGGGTGCGGTCAAATAATGGGGGAGAGTACATAGGCTCATTTGATGATTATTGCAAAGAGCAGGGTATTCGACATGAACAGACTGTGCCCAAAACTCCACAACAAAATGGTGTGGCAGAGAGGATGAACAGAACAATGTTGGAACGGATGAGGAGTATGCTCTCCCATGCCAGGTTGGCTAAGCATTTCTGGGCTGAAGCCATGAGCACTGCAGTGTATGTGATCAACCGTTCTCCCTCCAAGCCATTGAATAATAAGTGTGCAGAAAACGTCTGGTCAGGTAAAGATGTTAATTATGACTATTTACGTGTTTTTGGTTGCAGAGATTTTGTGCATGTTCCAAAAGATGAGAGGTCTAAGCTAGATGCAAAAACCAGACAATGCATATTTTGGGGGTATGATGATGAAAAGTGGGGATACAGGTGTTATGACCCAGTTGATAAGAAGGTTTTGAGAAGCCGGGATGTGGTATTCCTTGAAGATCAGACTATTGAGAATTTTGAAGATTGTGAAAAGCTTGATGCATACATACGTGACCTTTCTGGTCTTGAGTTGTCTCATGATGTTGAGGAGACAAGGACACATGTAGCTTCAGACTCAGATAGTGATGATGATGTTCCTCAGGGTCAAGCTGTAGGCCATGAAAATGATACTAATACTGAAACTGATCTTGGTGATAATGTTGAGGTTGATTTTGAAGTTCAACAAGAAGATGGAAATCAACAGAATCAACAAACAGAGGTACTTCGGAGGTCTACTAGGGAGAAAAGATCAAGTTCTAAGTATCCTGCTACAGAGTATGTTCTTCTAACTGATTGTGGGGAGCCTATATGCTATAAGGAGGCTCTTGAGGATGCTCATAAGAAAGAATGGCTAGCTGCCATGGATAAAGAGATGAAGTCATTGCTGAAAAATGACACATATGATCTAGTTGAAAGACCAGAGAACAGAAAAGTATTACAAAATAAATGGGTGTACAAGATCAAGCAAGAAGGTGATGATAGCAAGACAAGATACAAGGCTAGGCTGGTTGTCAAAGATTTTGGCCAGAGGCATGGAATCGATTATGATGAGATTTTCTCACCGGTAGTGAAGATGACTTCTATCCGGGTGGTGTTAAGTCTAGCTGCTTGTATGGATCTTGAGGTTGAACAACTTGATGTCAAGACTGCATTTCTCCATGGTGATTTGGATGAAGATGTTTATATGGAGCAACATGAAGGTTATAATAAGAAAGGTGTGCAAACTTGTCAAAAGTCTGTACGGTTTGAAGCAAGCACCAAGACAGTGGTATCTTAAGTTTGAGTCGTTCATGACCATCCATGGGTACATGAAGACGTCTACAGATCACTGTGTTTTTGTGCAAAAGTTTGCTTCTAATGATTTTATTATACTTCTCCTATATGTTGATGACATACTGATTGTTGGGAGAGACAAGCTCAAGATTGCCAAGTTGAAAAAGGATTTGTCTAAGTCTTTTGAGATGAAAGACTTGGGTCAAGCAAGACAAATTCTTGGAATGCAGGTCATTCGTGATCGGGTAAAGAAAAGGCTATGGTTATCTCAAGAGAGATATATTGAGAAGATTCTAAAACGATTCTGTATGGACAAGGCAAAGTCAGTTGCTTGTCCATTGGCTACACACTTGAAAATAAACAAGACAATGTCTCCCAAGGATGAAGAGGAAAGACAAGAAATGTGCAGTGTTCCATATGCTTCAGTAATATACAGTCTGATGTATGCAATGGTCTGTACAAGACCGGATATAGCTCATGCGGTTGGAGTACTTAGTCGTTTTCTTTTAAATCCTGGTAAGGCACACTGGGAAGCGATTAAGTGGCTAATGAGATATCTTCGAGGTACCTCCAAATACGCTTTGTGTTATGATACTGGAAAGTCACATGATGAAGAGTTTTCTAATTCAGATATGAGTGGTGATATTGACACAATGAGATCAACTTCAGGGTATTTGTTTACTTTTGGAGGAGGAGTTATATCGTGACAGTCTCGTCTACAGAAATGTGTTGCTTTGTCTACTACAGAAGCTGAATATATTGCCATTACTGAATATTGTAAAGAAATGAGATGGATGAAAGAATTGTTGAAAGAAATTGACATTGCACAAGACAGGTTTGTGGTGTTTAGTGACTCACAGAGTGCTATACATGTGAGCAAGAATCCAAGTTTCCATTCACGTTCAAAACACATCCAAAGAAGGTACCATTGGATCCGTGAAGTGCTTGAGAAGAAGGAGTTATACTTGGAGAAAGTGCACACAGATGAGAACGGGTCAGATATGATGACAAATGGCTTCTCAAGAGGAAAGCATGAGATATGTTGTGCCAAAGCCGGAATGGTTCTGGCAGAAGCGTCACGATGATGAATGTTTATAGCAACATTCACCCATGGCTCAGAAGGGGGAGAATTGTTGGTGTTCCTTGCCATTGCGGGCGGGTTTTAAATTCCGGGTAAACGGGTTAGGGTTTTCTTTTATGAAAACGGGTTAGAGTATAAATAATTTTTTTGGGTATTTTTCTCATAACAGAGCAAATAGAGAGAGAGTGAATTACAGATCTAGGGTTTTCTGATTTCCTTCTTCTTCTTGTTCTTTGGCTGATCCAGAGTGAGAAATTGGGGGAGCTTTTGATTGTGGAGTAGTCCAATCATTCCTAGTGTAATCACTTCTTTCATTTGAGAGCAGGGCATGTAAGTTTCTACTATTGACATTTGTTTGATTTAGTAAAACTTATTCCTCCCGTGGACGTATGTCGATTTTGACCGAACCACGTATATTGTGTTGTCGTTTATTACTTTGTGCTATTTCAGTTCTTGGTAATATGTTTATCGTCATAGACGATTTGGAATCTGATTTGTTACATGTTTTGATTTCTAAGAAGATCCATAGTTTTGCTGTTACAAAACCCAACAGTAAATACTA
Organism: Impatiens glandulifera; assembly: GCF_907164915.1. Lineage (NCBI taxonomy): Eukaryota > Viridiplantae > Streptophyta > Magnoliopsida > Ericales > Balsaminaceae > Impatiens > Impatiens glandulifera. The sequence continues at coordinate 64,731,210 of NC_061863.1, forward strand.
TCACCGAAGGCATTTTTTCTTTTTCCGGAAGTTTTTGTTCTCTTTAAAAATCAATTTTCTATCACTGTTTTGACAATTATATATATATATATATATATTAATTAAATATATTCTAAATTAATATATATTTTTTATTTAGCTCTTGCAAAATAAAATGTCGATTCAAGGAAAGAAGACAAGGGCCTTGGGCCTTGCGTAAAAGTGTATTCAGCTACAAAAATTATGAGCTTTGTTACCTGCTTTCATTGAATGAGAATGTGTGGTTAGCTCTTGTTATGATAAGAGCACACATCGAACATTTTCATAAAAATATCATAAACAATGAAAGAGAAAATAAAGATTAGTTAATAATAATTATTACTATTTACAAATATTAAGTGGAGATCTTTTAATTAATTTTATGTTTAAGATCATATATTAATCAGATATATTAATTCTTAAAATGGAATATAAATATTCTAATTAAATGAAATAGTAAATATGAATATCATATTACATACACATTTTAAGAATTAAGTAAATTTGATGTCATTTAAAGAGCCGTTACCATTTTATTAATTATATTTTAATTTTATTAATTATTAAAAATATAATTCTTCATTCAATCATACATCTCCTCGTCAACTAAATCATTCAAATCATAAATTAAATAAAAAATATCATCTCTGTTTTAATAATTTTTAATTATATATTTATAATCATACATAATTATTTATATATAAGTTTTTATAAATGATAATTTTACATATTTATTTATTTAAAAATAATTTATAAAATTCACTTATATTATGAAATAATTATTAATAATTAATAATTAATTTTTTTTTATTTTTTTCTCTATTTATATATATATTATATTATATTATATTATATTATATTATATTATATTATATATTTTCTCTTTCATATAAATATCTTTTTTTTATTAAATTTATTATTTAATAAAAACTTTGTTTATATATTTTCGTACTTTTTTAAAGGGTGAAGTGTAGAGGGTTACTAATTTATACCCTTCTAAACTATAAATTTCATCAATAATTTTATGAAAATTATAAAATTAATCTAACCACACAACTATATAATTTTACTATGAGATAATTGTACCTTATAATATTTTTTTTTTTAGATTACTGCTAAATTCAGTGTACAATGACGCGTATAGATAAGAAATAAAATATTAAAACGTAAAAAAAAAATTTGTTTTTCTTTAATAATAGGGGTTTATGGTTGAAAACAAACCAAAGATAGATAAGATGGTAATAATATTATATAAATCTAAACTTTATAACAAATAAAGAAACAGTCAAGATTACAAGAATACTATATTATTTAAAATATTATTTGAAGTGATATTTGATAAAAATCTTTTACAAGATTACAATAATCAAAGAGATTATAAAATAGAGCAGTTCATCATCTCATTTGAGCATCCCATTCTCATTAAATTATTCTCTCTATATAATTTATAAAATATCAAGAATGAAGAATTTCTCGATCTTGCTTACTGGGGTGGTTGCGTTGGTGGTAGTAGTAACCTTTTCTGGTGAAGTGGAGGCGGAGACGTGTAACCCGTTCGACTTGTTTCCTTGTTTGGAATCAATATACTCGTCGACAGCAACTCCGTCAAAAGAGTGTTGTGCGAACCTGAATAAGCTGATTGTGGTGCAGCCTTGCGTGTGCATTTTCATACGCAACCCATCGTACAAACCTTGGCTTGATACTCCCAATGGTAGACGAATTATCACCGCTTGCGGCATCCCTGTTCCGAAATGCATGATTCATACTAATTAAAATATTATATATTAATAATTCACTACAACAAAACAGGGAGAAGAAGAGATTATAGGAAAATGTGTTCATCTCTATCTCTACGCCTAATTTCAAATTAGTCATTAATTATTCTTATTTTATTTTCTTAGAAATTTATACATAAAACACAAATGGAGCTGTGAAAAAATAAAGTTATATTGTCTCGTCTAAATACAATAAAATTTTGAAACAAAAAATATTAACAATAAGAAAATTCTCACATTTGACGTACAAAATATTGTTTCTTTAATAAATTGTTTGATTTTAAATAAAATGGTCTTTCATAAAAATATTTTTTATGAAAAGATGGTATATTTGAGTGACTAAAATGTTTATAGTACTGAAGATTAAAAAAATAAATAATTTGTTTTTATTATTTAATTGATGATTTAATAAATAAATGACGAGGATGAATATTAATTTATTTATAAATCACATCAAACAAGATCTTATCTTTTGGGGAACAATATATTCCTTTTATATTATTTCTTTCACAAATTATTCTATTAAATCTCAAACTTAATTTATTAGAAAACAAATAGATTAATAACATTAATAGCTTGTAAATGTACTAAAAATAATTCAATTTAAAATACTAACTTGTTTAAATAAATAAAAGTAATAAAAATAAGGATGTTAAATCATAGAAAAATGAAAACAAGGTTAATTGAAAAGTGTTATTTATTCACAATCTATAACACATTTATTATAAGATTATTTTTTAAATTCTGATCTAAATTATTTTTTGTATCATATATATTCATTTATGCATTATATATGTATATTGTATTATCACGTTTCTTTCATGTGCAATGGAATAGTGAATAGTCCCTGCTCCCTACACTTATTATTCAATAAAATTGGGATATTCTCAAACTGGATATTTATTAAAAAAAAAAAATTAGGCCTAAATTATCAAATATTATGTTATGTTATGTATTGCTTAATCACTAGACACTTTAATATGATGTTCAATCAATTAAACTATTTAATTTATAATAAAAACTATTATGTTTGTTCAATTTAATTAAAAATATACAAAGTAAAAAAAATAATTTTCCCTCCTAACGGTGTCCAAACCTTGTGGGATAAGGCGACCTAAGCAAATCCCCAAGGACCAATCCTTCCTCATTGCCCCCCAAATCCCTTTTTCAAATTATTATTATTTTTTTTTTTATAAAAACTTAACCTATAACTCTCTAATAAGTTAATTAACTAATTATACTATACTAATTTTATTTTAATGAACTTACAAAAATATATTAAAATAAAATAATCTATGTTTTGATTGTCCAAATTTTATTTTTTTGGAAAACGGTTAAAACCATTTTATTAAAATTTCAAAAGTGAGAGAGTCAAGAATTAAAGCTAGACAAGTCTTAACTATGATTATAAGATGACAATCAAACGATCCTAAAGAACCTCATTAGTAACAATCAAACATAAAAAAAAAAAATAGAGATTACAAACTATATCAAATTCTAATTTTTAATTAGTTACTTGAATAATTAATTTACTTTCTGACCATAAAGTGGACGAAATCAGATGACTAAATCCAGTGGTCTATGACGTATATGACGTAGAGATAACAAATATAATATTAAAAATAAAAAGTGGTTTATGGTTGAAAATAAACAAAAAAAGATAATGATAAGTAACAAAAATATGTATGTAAATCTAATTAAACTTTAAAACAAAAGGTACACGAATTAATGTATCTAGTCTCTAATTAAAATATTTACACAATCTTATTTGAAAATTGACATTTAATGAAAATATTTTACAAGATTACAAGAATCAAACAGACCTGATCTTCATCTTCTTATATAAATAGAGTAGTTCATCGTCTCATTTGAACATTCCATTCTCATTCGAACATTCCATTCTCATTCAACTAAAAGAGCTTATAAAATATCAAGAATGAAGGGCTTCTCGATCTTTCTTACCATGGTGGTGGTTGCGGTGGTGATGGTAGTGGTAGCCTTGGCCGATGAAGTGGCGGAGGCAAAGTATGAGTGTACCCCCTTGGCACTGATTCCATGTTTGAGAGCAATGCCTCCGAAAGTAACTCCGTCAAAACAGTGTTGTGCGGTTCTGATTAAACTGCAGCCTTGCTTCTGCGGTTTTATGCAGAACCCATCTGTAAAACGTTACGTTTTTATGGCCTCCTACTGCGGCGTCCCTATTCCCAAATGCACATAATCGAATGATCAACTAATTAAAATATTATATATTAATAATTTGATGTCATTATTTCACCTTGCTTGCTTGTAATTTGTAATCCGTTATATATATGGGTATGAAATTAATTTTTTTTATATATATATATATATATATATATATATAATAATAATAATTATATATATTATGGGTATATAAATAATTTTGTTTGGTATAATTTTGAATAGCTAGAGGCATATATATATATATATATATATATATGAAATTAAGGATTTCAAAAAAGTAATTTATAATAAAATATTTTAAAAAAGTAAGAAAAATTAGAATATATTTAAGTATTTTAATTCATAAATTAAGTTTGATATGACTGATAAAAAAATTAATAAAAAGATAATAGGTTTATTGGAGATAAACCTTAAAGAAAACAAACAAGAGACTGAAACAAAACAACAACAAAAAATATCTTATTTTTAGTTTTAAGTTTGTTTATTGCAGTGATTATTATCTCTCCAATTATCAAATAATATCTCATTATATGAACCATTTCCTGTTTTACCCATATTTCAAACAAATTTTTCCAAACTATCTACTTTTTCATTCACATTCTCAAACTACCCACATTTCTCTATCTAAATCATTAATCAACATTTTAATTAGACATCTTTCACATTAAATTCACTAATTACTTTATTTTATAAATAATAATAAAAAATATATATTTTTTAATATATAATTAAAATTAAACATTATAAATATAATTCAAATCAATATTATAAACTAAAATAAAATATTATACACTAAAATAAATTAAATTACATAAAGTTTTAATATTATATTATTTATTAAAATAAAATAAAATATATATTATATAAATATTAAAATAATACATATATTACATAAATATTAAAATAACACGTATATTTTAAAGTTTATTGTAATTTATTTTATTTTAAGTTTTTTTTAAATTAATACTTTTATAAATATTTTAAGATTTAGATAAATTATTTTAAAATTTAGTTTATTTTATTTTATTTAAGGTTTATGTTATTTATTTAATTTTAGTTTATAATATTTATTTTGATATTTAATTTAGTATGTTTTAGTTTTAATTATATATATTATATTTATAAAATTAAGTAGAAATAATATATATGTGTTGTTTTAATATTTAAAGTAGTATATATATGTTATTTTAATATTTATATAATATAATATATTTTATTTTAATATATAATATTAAAGGGTTAAGTGATGATTTTTGTTTTAGTTTATAATATTTTTTTGTATTATTTAATTTATAATGTTTTTTTATTATATATATTATAATTATAAAATTAAGTAAAAATAAAATATATGTGTTATTTTAATATTTATGTAATATAATTTATTTAATATATATTATTAATTTTAATTATATATATTTGTATTTATAAAATAAAGTAATTAGTGAATTTAATGTGAAAGATTGTAATTAAAAGGTTGATTAATGATTTAGAGAGAAAAATGTAGTTAGTTTGGGAATGTGAATGAAAAAGTGGGTAATTTGAGAAAAATTGTTTGAAAGACGGGTAGAACCTGGTTCTCATTATATTTCATTTTTTTATTGATAACTGATTAATCTTATTTTATCAAGTTGATAGTCTTCATTTGACATAGCCAGCCTCGAGTTTTGGACTGCACAAACCCAAATGAAAAAAGTTCCATATTTCTTTAAGTCGAATTTAAAAAAATTAATAAAAAAAATAGTTTTTTTTTTTTTTAAGATTTTAATCAATAACCAAATATTTTTTTAATTTATTATCTTAAACTAATAAATTACAACATTTTACGTTTAAAATTACAATATCTCCTAGAACCGGACCTACATTAGAGTTGCATAATATATATATATATATATATATATATATATATATATATATATATATATATATATATATATATATATATATATATATATATATATATATATATATATATATATATATATATAAGGTTAAATGGATGAATGATTTAATGGGCATGATTTATAAAAAATAATACAACCTTCTTAATTAAACAAAAGGAAAAAAAAATCAATAGCTTATACTGAATTATTTTTCTATTAAATCATAAATCATGAGACATATTTTGCATTATATCTCAGGTGAAGTTTACTGATTAATAAATTTAACAAACTTCAACCATAATGAGAAACAAGTAAAATATTAAAAATTAAAAAAAATAATAAGAAAAGGAAAACCAAAGATTACTTTTATGTTCTTTTTTTTTTATTAAAATGAAACTTTCGGTTAAAAAATAATATATTTATTATGCAAAACTTATGTTTATAAAATAAAAAATAAAAAAGTGACAAATATATTTTAAAGTGTAAAAAATATTAGAAAAAGATATAAAAGATTTATAAAATTTAACTTTACAACAAATAAATTGAAAAAAAATCACAAAAATTAATATAGTATTCTAGTACTCTAACTTTATTTGAAACATGAAAGTGAGTTTAAAAGGAGTTATGATCATTCTTAAATTAAAGCCAGCTGTTAAACAAAGTAACAAAAGTAATATTGTTAATAATAATATATATTATTTAAACAATATTATTTGAAAAGTGAGACTTGATGAAAATCTGAAACAAGATTACAACTAAAATGATTATTTTGGTGAGATTAAAAGAAAATCAAACATACTTCTCCTATAAATAAAATAGTTCACCATCTCATTCAACTATTCACTCTTTAAAATTTATAAAATATCAAGAATGAAGAGTTTGATCTCAACCTTGCTTACCACGGTGGTTGCGGTGATGGTACTGGTGGCCTTGACCGATGAACTGCCGTTGGCGGAGGCGTGCAACCCATTGGAGCTGAGTCCTTGTTTGGCAGCAATAAAATCGTCGACAACAACTCCGACAAAAGAATGTTGTGCGAAGCTAATTGAACAGAAACCATGCTTGAAAGGTTACATAAAAAACCCATTTTACAAAACTTATGTTGATTCTCCCAATGTTAAACGGGTCGCCCTATTCTGTGGCGTCGTCCCTCCTCCAACAAGCACCGGCTCTAAGATTTGGGGTGAACTAAGCGAAAATATAAATTTATTCTTATTCTTATTTTTTATTTTATTTTATATTTTTTAAGTCTTAAGTTTATTAAATATAATATAGTTTCGTATTATAGTTAAAAAGAAAAACAATTTATTTAGTTAAATGTTATATTAATAAATATATATATATATTAGTTGGTTGTAAATACAAACCTCGGCAGAGTATTTTATTTTTTCCTTTAGGACCTTCGTGAAGCTAACCTTAACCTATAGGTGGTCTCCAATATGACATGTTTGCTACCGTAATCAGTTATAATAAAGTAAAATATTAATAATTTGATTATATTATTTCAGCTGATTAGGGTAATCTATTTCTTCGAGTTTTTGGTTATTTGAGTTCCAATTTTATTTATTTATAACTAATTTGGTAATTCGGAAAGCGAATCGAATTCAAATTTAACTTTTAGTTTGAATTTTAATAAATTCGATATTTTATTATTTTATTATTAAATCAATATTGAATTCGAATTTAATTTTAATATATATTTATTAATTATATTTAAAAATTATATAATATATAAATAAAATAAATAATAATAATAAATTCGGAATTTGTTTTTTAATATTTTAAAAAATTATTATTTTTTCAATGAAATTAATATATATATATTCTCAAACCAACTATACAGACACACTGAATCTATATATAAGTGTTGAATTCCATCCAATTTTGTTATTAATTTATTTTAGTGGTTATATATCATTTTACTTCCTTCAAATTCGTTAAATCAATAAATTTATTAACAAAAATATTAAAATACTTTATTTTAATTTATTATTATTTATTTTATTTATATATATCAATAACTAAGTATTTTTACAAAAAGAAAATTATTATTTTCTTAAAATAATCAATAATAATCATTTTTTTCTTCTTTCAGATAATTAAAATAACATGGACCAAACAAGGTTTTCGTGTTTTTTCACTAATTAATTGCATTATTATTATTATTATTATTATTATTATTATTATGTGATTATTGTTCGTACCAGCATTTACTAAAATATGCACATTTCTCTCTAAAGATTTTGCAACTATTGGATGTTAGGTCGGTTTTTCAAGACCTGTTTATTTTTTTTATGTTTTCTTCTTCACTCGGTAATGTTAAAGGATGAATTCTTTTAGACCATGATTTAAGAATTCTTTTAGACATGTTTTGGGTTATATTGAATGTTTTATTTGTTTTGGGATAATTAAGTAAAATTACGGTCTCCTTTACATGGGTTCTTAATTAAAATCAAATAACAGAAATTTTATAAACAAAGTAATATTTATTTTTATTTGAGAAATCACCCTACTAAATTCAAATTTAGGTGAAATCATTCTAATGAATTCAACAAACTTCAATAATAATGAGAAGCAAGTAATTAAAAGATTAAAAATCGATAGAAAAAAAATCAAATGATTACTTTTATCCTTTTATTTTCTTTTAAATTGAAACTTTCGGTTAAAAAATAATATATTGATTGGGTAAGAATTAGGTTTGTAATGTAAAAAGTAAGAACATTATAAATATATTTTAAACGGAAATTAGATAAGAAAATTATCTAAGGAATTATGCAATTTACCTTTACAACAAATTAATCTAAAAGGTCACACTAATCAATTGCATAATTCTCTTTATTATGGATTAATGTTCGTATAAACACATACATTAAAATATGCCGTTTCTTCCCACAAAATTTTGCACTTCCGATCAAAATCTATATATAGCTTATATTATTATTGCAATTATTGAACGTTTTTTTTTGTTCAATATATCTATATATATTTTTTATGATTTTTTTGGCTCTTTAAAGTATATGGATGAATTATGGACGGGTATGATTTATGAATAAATAATATAAAACTTTTTAACTAAAAATAATTCAATCACCTCTACTTAATTAATTTTTCTATTAAGGCATAAATGATACATGATTTGAATTATTATATTGAGATTTTTTTTTTTATCTGTTTCTGGTGTAAGTAGAAGTTGGGGAAAATCACTTCACTAAATTCAATTTCTAATAGAAATTATTATATTGAGATTTTTTTTATTTGTTTTTGGTGTAAGTAGAAGTTAGGGAAAACCACTCCACTAAATTCAATTTCTAATAGAAATTAAATATACAATTCATGTTCGGAAGCTTGGCTTGGTGAACGAACCTCTAAGTTTCTAAAAATTAATTGAAGAAATTAAATTTTATTATTCTGTATGTAAATTAAATAAATAAATCAATTCCAATTGGAAAGAAAAAAAAAACAACACTTAAAACAATATCTGAAATATCCTGTTTTCAGAAAATCTCTAGTTTAATATTAAGTTAATTACAAGATTCTCGAATCACAATGTACAACCCATTAAATCTAAGTAGTGAATTGGATATGGTTTAACACATCTTTAAAATTTGGAAGTTAATTAAAATAAAAATATTAAATTATAAATGATACATAGGTCTTGAACTTAAAATCTATAATTATATGTGAACACTCTAACTAATTAATTTCAATAAAAATGTGAAACAAATAAAAATAAAAAAAGAATAATTTTTATTTTTTTATTTATTTTTTAATTTTTTTTCTTTTAAAACGAGACTTTCAGTTAAGACATTACTATATTTATTGTGTAAATTAGGTTTGTACTAAAAAAAAAAAAACCGACACATGTATTTTAAATTGAAATTAAAGATGAAACATATATAAAATATTTATGCAATTTACCTTTAAAACAATTCAACTGAAAAAATCACAGAAATTAATATAGTCTAGGGATATTTTGAATTTTTATTTTATATTTTTACTCAAATGTTAAAAAGATTTGAGGTGAATTTTAAAAAAATCATAAAATAATTTGAATGAGATCACAAAATATATATATATATATATATATATATATATAATATAGTAAGAACAAATTATCATATTTAGAGTCAAAGGTAGTTGGTAAAGAAAGTTTTAAATAAAAATATATTAATTGAAAAGTAACGTTTTGATGAAAATCTTTTATAAGATTACTAGAATCAAACATACATGATTTTCCTATAAATAAAGTATTTCACCGTCCCATTTGAGTATATTTCATTCTCATTCAACTAAAAGAGCTTATAAAATATCGAGAATGAAGAACTTCTCGATCTTTCTTACCTTTGTGGTCGGGGCGGTGGTAGTGGTAGCCTTGGGCGGTGAAATGGCAGAGGCGGTGATTTGTAACCCTTTAGAGCTGAGTCCATGTTTGGGTGCAATAAACTCCCCGACAGCAACTCCTACGAAAGAGTGTTGTGCGAAGCTGAAAGAGCAGCAGTCTTGTTTGTGCGGTTACATGATGAATCCATTCTTCAAACCTTACGTTGATTCTCCCAATAGTAAACGTGTCGCCCTCGTCTGCGGCGTCCCTTCTCCGACATGCTAGCTATCTAATTAGCCATGTTTGTAATCCCTTTAATTTGGTTATGATTAGCTTTATTTTCTAAATATGCATGGTAATAATTGGTTGGATCTTACTTTGTTTTTAAATGGTCAAATTAAAATAGGGTTACATTTAAATCTAATTAATTTTATCATAACCAATCATTTAATCACTTGTTACAACTTCAAAATCAATTAATCAATTCTTACTTTTTTTTTTTCTTTTTTCTTCATAAACAATAATGAAATAAATAGAGGGTATTTTAAATTAAGAATTTATATAAATAATATTATGTAGTAGTTTTTTTTTTTTTTTTGTAAAGTTTTTTTTTTTATGAGAGGGCTTAAAAATCATCATTATAGAATAAAATATTTAAAAAATAGATTAAAAAAAATTAAGTGGTATATGATGAGTTATTGGAGATAAACATTAACTAATTAACAAATCGGAGAGAATTGGAGACCAAGAAAACAAATAAGAAATAAAAATGGCTGATTTTAATTTAAGTTTGTTTATCATCAATCATATTATATTATATTATATTATATTTTATATATATATATATATATATATATATATATATATATATTTCGAAATAATACCATGTTTAGGGTATTGATTAAATTTAATCTCAGTTTTGACGTTATATCTACACGTTTGACATATGTCAGCTTATTTAATCGTTAAGTTTGAGTATCTTTCACTCTGTTTTCATCAACAACTAGTTCAACTTGATTTAGTTGTGATTCTTCAACTATCTTTTCAATATGATTATATATGTTGAGTTTTACCTCCTTCTTCGTACATAATTTTTTTAACTTTTATTTCATGTTCTTTAACCACATTTTGCTCTATTATTATAGGCACCTCTGTTTCATTTTCTTGCATATTCACTTTTTGACCTTTATAAATTTTTTAATCTCCTTCCTTAGTTAAATCACATTTTGGGCTTGCATGTTAGAAGGTATTGCAGAAAGAGCATTTGTCTGGCCTCCACTCATAAGTGATTTCTATGACAGTAGATTTTCTTTTTTTGTCTACTACTGTCATACTTTTCGGCAATGTGCTTCTTAGATTCACCTCAATGCTAATTCTAGCAAATGATAGGTCCTCTCCTCATTCAGTAATTGGGTCCATGCATAGTGATCTATCCAATAAACTTGCAAAATGACTAAGACTTCAAAATTGTACATTTGTGCATGTATATTCCAGAGTTAAAACCATATTTATGCAGTTTCTTTTGGATTACTCTATAAGTTCAAGTCTTAAAACCATTTTTCCAACTTCATACAGTTGGATCCTATATATGTATGACTATTTTTTTTAGAATTTCCTCCAAATTAGATCCCTTCTTGATTTTAAGGAAATATAAATCAAAGATATTTACTTAAATCTTTTCCATCCATTTTCCTTCACATTGCTTCAACAGTGCCTCTTTAGTAATTAAAATGGATACTATGTTTTTCCCTATGTAGTTTCCCACAACTATATTTTCTCTTTATTTTGTACCGTTTCCTCTACTCCAGTAGGCAATTTAAATTCAAATGGAGAATTCAGTATCTCCATTTTTGTTTATGTATTGATCAAATATATTTTCCCTTTATAAGCATGATTTTTTGATTTTTTTGCATTGTTCTTTTTCTAGACTTGATTAGTTTTCTATGTCGAGTTGCTCATAATATAGTATATTAATTAGATTTGGGAGCTTTCGTCATTTCCTTCATTGTAGCAATTGACCATTGAACAATTTTTTCATATTTTTCTTTTTTAAGCAGATTCCAGTTTTAAAGATATTGTATGTTGAGTTGAATTGTAATCTGTTGTGATTTCTCCTTATTAATGATAATTTCTCCATTTTTGTCATGCATAATGAGCTTTGTAATCTGATTCTTGTGCCCAAACAGATTAACTCTTTCATTATAGCGTATCTTACAAGATCCTTCATTATCCCCCGTTTTCCTACATTACTTTCAACAGGAATTTTCTCAGCAGTAGTTATAGCAGATTGCTTACTTGTGCTGGTATCTTAGTGTTCTTTGATGACTTCTTCTGCAATTCCAATTTCTTTGACTATTGCTTCCTTAATTCTTTCCCGCATAAAGTCTCTAACTTCTTTAAATTTATTATTTTTGTTCTTCCCCTTCCCCATAACGACAGAAATAAAGTAATTGCAGAAACTCTAAAAGATGATCACAAATAAACCGCAATCGAGAGAAAATTCCAGCGACGCTTATAAATGCACAATAAACTCTAGACTAGCGAAACTTATTGAACGACACAAGACAATACCGGGTCGCCCGTGTCGATCGTGCAATGCCTCTTGTCTTTATCGTGCCTCCCGTGCCGATTGTGTCGTGCCCTTTGTGCCGATCATGCTATTTTGATTAATGGTGATTTCAGCGCTGATTTGATGACTTACGACGTAGGACAATATCGTGTTGCCCGTGCCGATTATGCCTTTTTTTCTGTGCCTATCGTGTCGATCGTGTCGTGCCGCCTGTGCTAATCACACTTTTTTTTAAATATCTAGGATAACCGTTGCATCTTGATGAATACTCATTATGATATTATTTCTAAAATCAACTATTTGAAGACACTAAAATTGCATATTTCACCCTTTAGGCTTTATTAATGTGATTGTATTAGTCTATTTTTTCTTGTTATTATTTGATTAATTAATATTAGTAGAAACATATAAGCTAAAATATGCAACTTCTTCTTACATAATTTTGAACTTTGTACTTTCGGGTGAGAATTCAACAAGGAGATATTATCATCGCAATTATTGAACTTTAGGTCGGTTAAATTAAACGTTTATATTTCTTATGTGTTTTTTTTACTTAAATTTTTAAAGTTTCACGGATGAATTATTTTGAGTGTGATTTATACAAATTTTGTAAAAATAAAAATAAATCACTTCTACTTTATTTTTTTATTTTTAAGGCATTAATGAGACATATTTTGGATCATATTGAGAGTTTTTATTTAATTTTTATGCATGTGGAATTTAGGTAAAATCACCTAACTAAATTCAAAAAATATCAAAGAAAAAAATGAAAAAAAGAATTGTTTTTTGTTGTTGTTAAGTGATTGATCTTTTTTTTTTTATCATATTGTTAATTGCCAATAAAATCCTTTGTTTCATTTAAATGAATAAGAAGAGGAGGCAAGGTGGTTCTCTATTCTGTTTTTGTTTTAATTTGATGTATAGTTGTGAACTTACTTATTGTTCATATAGTCGCAAACAAAATATTTGTAGAAATACAAATTGCATCTTCAACCTTAGTTCTTTGTTATTGTAAAATTTATTAGTCTAATTTCAATGGTTTAATTTTTTTTTTTTTTTTTTTTGTCATCAATCACAATAATTAATTCTAAATTTATTATTATGTGATTAATGTTTGTACAACACTTATAGAAGCGCAAAACTTGTCACCTGAGAAATATCCACCTCTTGTTACCGTTAAATTAGAAGAAACTTATATTTTCTTTTATGAGTTTTTAACTCTTTAAAGTTACATGGATGAATTATATAGGGACATTATAAATGAATAAATATACAACATTTTAACAGAATTTTTTAAAATCAATTTTACATAATTATTTATTTAGGATTGAATGATAAATATTTTGGATTATATTGAGAGTTTTTATTTATTTTTAATGTAAATGAAATTGTCGTGAAATCACTCTACTAAGTTCAACAAATCTATATATATATAATGATGCTTAATTTTTAAAGTGTCCGGATTGCCGGGTCGAGAGCTGTGGTTAATTTGGATATATATGTGAGAGTAAATGGATACTTGGGTCGAATTGTGGGTTGACCCGTCCATAAATTTAAAACGGTTAAAAATAAAATTAAAAATGTTATAGGTATGGTTCGAACTTGCAACCTAATAAAACAAGTACAACCTTTTAAACAACTAAGCTAATAACACTTTATATTTTAAATTCAACCCAAAATTTGATAAACGCGTGACATTTTAACAATATAAGTTCAACTTTTTAGCTAACTAATTTATATATATATACATATATATATATATATATATATATACATATATATATATATATATATATATATATATATATATATATATATATATATATATATAAAATGATGCTTAATTTTTAAAGTGTCCGGATTGCCGGGTCGAGAGCTGTGGTTAATTTGGATATATGTGAAAGTAAATGAATACTTTGGTCGGATTGTGGGTTGACCCGCCCATAAATTTTTTACCGTAATATTTTTTTCACGGATTTTTATATTATTATTACACGTGCAAATGCACGGAATACATGCTAGTTTCAATAATAATAATATTAATAATAATAAGAAAAAATAAGTAAAATATTAAAAATATTATTTTTTATTTTTTTTAAATTAAAATGAAACTTGAGTACTTAAAAATTATAAATTTATTGAACAACACTTAAGTCTGTAACGTAAAAATAAAAACTGTGACAAAATATATAATTTTAACGTGGAATAAAAGATAGGATTTTACTTTATTTTCAAATGTTAAGAGAATTAAAATGGAATAGATTAAAATTTTCGATTAAAAAAAATATTCTGTAAGACTTAATTTGTAAAAAGTAAAATATGATAAATATATTTTAAGGTAAAAGGTAAGAAAAAAAAGTATAAAGTAATTATATTATTTATCTTTCTAACAAATAAATTCCAAAAATTCATTTAGTTTATAGGTATTTTGAAAATTTTATTTTCAAATATTAAAAAGACTTAATGGTGAATTCAAAAAGTGTCTAAACAAGAAAATCAAAAGGAAGTTGGTATACAAATTAAAAAAAAAATAAAGATGTTAAATAATAATATATTAATTGAAAAGTGAGATTGATGAAAATCTTTAACAAGATAACAATAATCAAAGATATCTCTCCCTTGCTCCTCCTCACTTTAAATAGAGTAGTTCACTATCTCATTTGATCATTTCATTCTCATTAAACAACTATCTCTTTAGAATTTATAAAATATTAAGAATGAAGAGCTTCTCCATTTTGTTTATCGCGGTGGTAGTGGTAGTGGTAGCATTGACAGGTGAATCGGCAGAGGCAGTGACGTGTAACCCAGTGACGTGTAACCCGATGAAGCTGAATCCTTGTTTGGGAGCAATAAGCTCGCCGACAGTAACTCCGACAAAAGAGTGTTGCACAAATCTGATTAAGCAGAAGTCATGCTTGTGTTGTTACATGAAGAACCCAGCCTACAAACATTACGTTGATTCTCCTAATGCTAGACGTGTCTCCGTCATTTGCGGCATCTTTTCTCCGATGTGCTTATTAGGCTAGCTAGTTGATAATGTGCACTTGTTATTCATTATGATATTATATATGTGATTAGTTTTAATTCTCTAAACATGCATGGTTGGATCTAATTGCTTTGAATATAATTGATAAAATGATGAATGAAAAGATTGATTTATTTTTGGAGATTCAACTTAATGAAAAAGAGAAGAACAAAACAAATAGATAAGAGACTAAATAAGGGAAATTTGACGAAATAACCCTGATAATTGGATTATTTCCAAATTTGGCATAGGCCACATAATATTTGCAAAGGTAACATTTTTGCCAGGGTTAAAAGACCCTTTTACCCCTCAAAATAAAATAAAAATAAAAAATGGGTTCCTTTTCAGTTTCCCCATTTTCTTTTCCTTTTCCCTTCCTCTCCCTCTCCCCGTTTCAGTTTCTCCCCATCCCTTTCTTTCATTTCGGTTTCTCCTCCCGACCCGATAATCTAAGCGAAAAAACGAAGGAAGGAAGTCGATCGATCAACTCCCCAAGGCAATGCCGGAACGCCTTCATCATTCATGTGAGTTATGTCCGTTTTCTGTCATTTTCTTTGCATGCATGCTGAAATGGAGAATGATTTAGGGTATTAGAGATTGGTTTAGGGTTTTAGGGGTGGCTGAATGGTTTTAGGGGTGGCTGAATGGTTAAGGGTATAATATACATCTGTCGCAAGCGTCGTAGGCAAAAATGCATCTATTGTCTGCGAATATGCATCTGTCGTCTACGAAAATGCATCTGTCGTTTGCGAATATGCATCTGTCGCAGGCGAATATGCATCTGTTGCCTGCGAAAATTTCATCTGTCGCCTGCGAAAATTGTATTTGCATGTGTTGGGTTTTGTTGTTGAGCAAAAATGAGGTAAAATGTTATTGCTTTTGAGTTTTATAATATAAAGTATCATTTTTTCTTCTTTGTTTGGCCAGATAGACTAAATAATAGTGAGTTTGAATAATGATGGACGAATCCATGAATGGTGGTAACAACAACAACAACCCTTATTATCCTCATCAAATGCATTTAGTCTTTTTGCTAGAGAGCAGTTTAACAACCATTCTTCCTCTTCTAGGAATGCTCATTAGTTGGAGAATGATTCAAGCAGCAATATTTAGGATTTGTGTATTAATTATTGTGTGGTCTCCTCCTTTCCCTCCTCTTATAGCTTCCTTTTAGTTTGTAGATGGTTATCAGGTTTAAGAACTGCCACACTTTGTATTTTGCCTTTTTATTTATAAATTGCATGCTTCTATCTTATTCTATCTTTGAATTCAAATAAGAATAATATCTCATTTTTGATAAATTTGTACTTCAACAAAATATGTTTAAGTAAAACAAATAAATGCATCCACACTTTATTACAATAAATATGAACATAGCATGAAGAAAGATGATTTAAAAGCAGCAAGAAGTAATTGTTAGTCTATCTGTTGCTGCCCCTGCTGGCCTGTCCACAAGAACTATCCCAGAAGGGTTTGGTTAAGACAAAGTGTTAGGATCTAGGTAGCCGCTGGAGGACCGGGGGTTGAACCGGTTAGCGGTTCTCACTCGAAGGGTGGTGGTTAATCCGGTTAGAGATTAATACCGGGGTTTCAATACTACACAACCTGTCACAAACCCTTGAACTAGGTTCAAGCACGGAAGAGGTTTGCTTTCAGGTTGAAGCTGCACACTTGTGTGATGGACAAGGCCGGTTTCGGATGATGGAGGTTTGAAAATGGTGGGTCGGTTTCGGTAATCTGGAAATTCGGTATGGATAATATAGAGTCAGTTTAGGGCGGTGTAGTTAAGTTAATCGGTTAGACAATGGAGCCGGTAGAAAGTAAATAGCAAGACAGATTTTATGGATGTTCGGAGATAAAACTCCTACGTCACCCCTTCCTCTCGAAACCGCGAGAAGGATATTCACTAAGGAATACAAGTACAATTCGATCGAGACTTATTTCCTGCTCGATAACACTCTTACAATTTACACCGAAATTGTAAAACACACTTTAACTTTAGCACTTAGGCTTTCTTAGAACAACACAGTCTTATCACTTGTAGAATAAATGCTCTTAGAGTTTCTCACTTGTCCCACTATGTCGCGCATTTACTCTTCTTCAACTGCCCCTTTTATAGGTGAAATATGCCAACGGTCATATTTCACTGCCTTGAATCTGATTGGCTGAGCAAAGGTGCATTGATTCAGTGTTTCAGAGATTCAGATCTGCGGTCGTTTCCTCAGACCTGACGGTCAACCTCAGACTTGGCAGTCTGTTCTTCCGGTATGTAGGACAGACCTGCTAGGTTTGTCTTTTACCTAATGTAAACACTGTCTGTTGGACAGTTGTTGGTACTTGGAAATCTTCTTTCTGACTTATCCCGAAGTGGAAAGATCCGGTGGTACTGTTTTCTACAGTCTGCAGTCTTTCCTCAGACTTGTATGGATATGGAAGTGTTCAGTCTGTTCCTTTGGTATCATTCTCAGCAGATACCCGAATTGTCTTCTTGTACTGGTCGGTCATTTGACTTAACCGAATGGCTTTTGGTATGAGTGATGTAACCGGACTTCTTCCGGTTATTCCTTTGCTTTGTGGCCGGTCGGCTGTCTGATGTTTCCGTTTTTAAGCTTTGACCGATCCTTTCTTTGTGCGGTCATGTTCCAAGTATTCTTGGTCGGTTTAGTAGCTTGACCGGCTAGTTTTCTTAGCCGGTTCTTTTGTTTATCCGGTCCGGTTCCTTATTCCTACATGAAAAGTTTATTTAAGTTAGGTTTATTTGAACCAGTCTAATTTTATCTAACAATTTCTCCCTTTTTGATTATTTTATTTAAAATTATCAAAATCATGTAAGTTTGCAACCGTAGGCCGGTTGTTTTGTTTGTCCGGATTTTTGAAACTGACTTAGGAGAATTTTTCGAAAAATTTTGAGAAAAATTTTGGAAGAGACTTTATCTTTTATCTTATCAATTTCTCCCTTTTTGATTATTTTATTTAAAATTATCAAAACTAAGTAGAGATGCAAGAGATGGCCGGTTTCAAAAATAGCTCTATATATATGACCGAGAATGTTAGATTGAGTAAAACAAACATTGATGAGAAAACTTAAAAGTTTGTCAACGGAGAGTGATTAATTAAGATCATGCCGAAATATGTAATAGAATCTTTAAGACCGCAAATTTCTTTTACAAAGGGTGAGTCAAAATCAAAAGTCATAATCGAATGATTAAGTATGGTAGGAATTGAGAATAATTAAGGTTAATAATGCATCATTGAAAGATAATTTAGATGATATATATGGGTGCAAGAGATTTTAAATATGCATTTTTTTTCTTTTTAGTATTAATTTTTTTTATTTATATATATAAACATACAAAAATACATAAAATATAATAAATTTTTGTTATTTTAATTTATAATGTTCTTTTATATATATATATATATATTAAAAAATATATAAATTAGAAAAGAAATTTAACTAAATATCTCCATCCATGGAGGGTGATCTAAAGTCTAACTTAATGCTGAAAAATGTAATCGAATGTTGATAATGTCAGTTTTACTAAATCAAATATTTGTGAGAAAACTTAAAGGTTTGTCAACGGAGAGTAATTCAGGATCTTACTGCAAAATTCTTTCACTTATGGTGAGTCAAAGCTAAAAGGAATAATTCAATGCTCAAGTATGATAAAAATTGAGAATGATTAGGGTTAATAATGCATAAATGAAAGAAAATTTAGATGTTATATATTGGTGTAATAGATTTTAATAATATTTTTTCTTTTTAATATTAAAATTATAATATTAATTATAAATATATAAATTATAAAAAGAAAATTAATTATATATTTAACTAAATACGTTAAGTTTTTAAAGTAATTGAATTTTTTTTATTTATTATTTAAAAAAACAAAATAAGACTTAAAATATTTTAGATTTGACAAAAATTTAAATATATATATATATATATATATATATATATAATATTAATTATTAAGACGGAAAGAAAAGAAATAAAAAATATTTCTTAAAAAAAAAAATAAAAATAAAAACAAAAACTATAAAATAAATTAATAAAAAATTATTTAAATTAAAAATATAATTAATTAAACATGTTAAGTTTTAAATTTATTGATAAATGTATTTGAGACTTATTTATTATTATAAAAAAAATTTAAGATACTTGAAAGAATTATTTTTTTATTATCACATATTTTTTTATTACCACATATTTTTTATTTAATTATATATATAATATATATTAATTATAAATAGTTTTTAATAATTTATTATTATAAAAAATAATTAAGAAATTATATAAATAATTGTTTATTAGCACATATTTTTTATTTAATTATTATATTAATTTAATTAATTTTTTATATTTGTAAAATAATATATTATAATAATTGTATTTATTATAAAAAAGAAACTATATACAAATAAATTTATTATCACATATTTTTTAATTATTTATATATTTATATATATTAATTTTAAAAATTTTATTTTTGTCCAAGTATCTATTATATTAATTAATTTATTTATAAATTAATTTATTATATTTAATTAATTTATTTTTACTGTTTTTTATAAATGTCAATTCTTATTAAATTTATTTATTAAATAATTAAAATTATTATAAATATAAAATATAAAAAACTTAAATGAATAAGTTATATAATTTTTAATATTTTTTATTTTTTCAAATAAATATATAGCATTAAAAAAATATATTAAATCCAAAAAACCTTTATATAATCAATATATATAATTTAATTAATAATTTAATCTAAAATTTAATTCATGATAAAAATAAAATTTAAACTTTAATTAGTGGAATCAATCACCATATATATGATGGAATTATTTATAACCTAATAATATTCCAATCAATTAATTAATTATTTTAACTTTTTAAGACATAAATGATATACATGTTTTAAATTATATTGAGTTTTTTAATCGCTAACTAAATTCAATAAATTTTAATAATAATAAAAAATATTAAATATTAAAAATTAGAAAAACAAAATAAATAAATAAATAAAACTCTTTAATCAACTAAACTAATAAAACTTTATATTATAAATTCTATTCAAAATTTGTTAACATCCCACCTCCATAACAATATATAATATATATATATATAATAATAATAAGAATAATTTTTATCATCATTAATTTTATATAAATATTATATTATTTTATTATATTTATATTTAAATAAAAGTTTAACCTATTAAATCAGAATATTATATATGCGCATATAAATTAAAAATAAAAATAAAGAATATATATTTATAAAATCAAAAGTAAAAATTTAATATTTTTTTTAAAATAGTTAGGAAAAACATGATATAAATATTTATATATAAAATTAAATAAAAAAAAAAGAGAATTAAGAAAGTTATAATAAAAATAAAAAAAGAAAAATAAAGATGTTAAATAATAATATAATAATTGAAAAATTAGATTTGATGAAATCTTTAACAAGATTACAAGAAAAAAATAAATTTCACTTTGCTCCTCCTCTATTATAAATAGACTAGTTCACCATCTCATTTCATCATCTCATTCTCATTAAACAAATCTCTCTTTAGAATTGATAAGATATCAAGAATGAAGAACTTCTCCATCTTGTTTATGGCGGTGGTAGTGATAGCCTTGACCGGTGAATTGGCGGAGGCAGTGACTTGTAACCCGTTGGAGCTGAGTATTTGTTTGGGACCAATAAGCTCGCTGCTAACTCCGACGGAAGAGTGTTGCGCAAAGCTGATCGAGCATAAGTCATGTTTGTGCGGTTACATGAAGAACCCAGCCTATAAACCTTACGTTGATTCTCCCAATGTTAAACGTATCGCTGTTGTCTGCGGCATCCTTTCTCCTATATGCTTATAATTAGCCGACTGATAATGTGCGCTTGTAATTCATTATGTTTAATAATTATGATATTATATATAATCAGTTTTAATTCTCCAAATATGCATGGTTGGATCTAATTTTTCATGGATTTATTATTGGAGATTCAACTTAATAAACAAAAAGGAGAACAATCAAAACAGATAAGAGACTAAATAAAAATATATATAGTATATACTTTTAGGTTATCATCATGAGTGCATGTTTCTCATAGTTGATTTGTTGTTGATAAAAGAAGGCCAAAGAGGAGGAGGGGGCAAAGGACTTCTCCTTATCATAGTTTTTTTTTTTTTAAAACAATTTTATTATTTTTTGTTGTTAAATGATTGATTTGCTTTATCATATTGTTAATAGTGTTTATAAGTTAAATGAAGAAGAAGACCAAAGAGGATGAGGCATGATGCTTCCTCACTTTCAAATATATATACTTTTTCCTTAAATATATACTTTTTCCTTAAATTTCACCATTTCTGTTTTGTTTTAATTTTATGTACAGTTGTAAACTTATTTATCATTCATATATAGAGTCGCAAACAAACTATTTTCAGAAATACAAATTGCATCTTCAATCATGGCTCTTTGTTATTGCAAAACTCTTTAAGGTTAGATGGATAAATTATACGGATACTCGAAAATGATACAACCTCTTAAGAAAAAAAATCAATCAATTCTACGTAATTAATTTTTTAGGAATAAATGAGAAATGTTTTGGATTATATTAAGAGTTTTTATTTATTTTTAATGTAAATAAAATTTATGTGAAATCACTCTACTAATTTCAACAAATTTCAATAATAATAATAATAATAATAATAATAATAATAATAATAATAATAATAATGAGAAACAAGTAAAATATAAAAATTTGAAAAAACATATTAAAGAAAAAAAATTAAAAATTATTTATCATTTTTCTTTTTATTTAAAATGACTTTCGATTAAAAACAATAAATTTATTGCTCAATACTTAAATATATAACGTAATAATAAAAACATGAAATAAAATATAATATTTTAATTTATTTTTAAATGTTAAAAAGGGCTTACTAGTCTTGAAAAAGAGAGTTAGAGTGGAATGAAAATACCATATAGAGCATGATTTATGAATAAATATAATGCAACCATCTTAACCAAACAATAATCCAATCACTTATACTTAATTAATTTTACATTTAAGAAAATATATTTGTTTTAAATTATATTATGAGTTTTTTAAACCGCCTAACTAAATTCAATCAATTTTAATAATAATAAAAAACACATAAAATATTAAAAATTTAAAAAAAATATCAAAGGAAAAGTAAAAGAACTATTTTATCTTTTTTTCATTTTAAAATGAACTTTCAACTAAAAAATACTTAGTATGGAAGAATTAATTTATAAAAAGTAAAAGATTTATACGTATATTCTTGTACAACAAGACTTATAAAAGAACGTTTAGACAAATAGACTCATTTATCATATAGGTCGGTAAACAAAAGTTAATTTTTATTTTTTAATTTATATATTTATTAATTAAATATTAATTTATTTTCTCTGTCCTTCTTTTTTATTAAATAAATCATTTAAATTTATCTCATTTCTAAAATTTTTATTATTTTTATATTAGTTTCTTTTTTTTTTTTATCTTACTCTTTTATTCGTTTTTATTTCTTTTAATTATTAAATTCTCATTTTTGAAAAGATTTTAGTAATTTATTAATGAATTTGTTCTACTTTAATATTTTTGTGAAATGTTTCTTTTCTTATTTTATTTAATATGAACATAAATTAAATTAATTATTATTTTTTATTCATAACTTATAAATAATAATATTATTTTGTCTAATATTTGATTATTATTTTTTTGTTATTTAATGAATAAATTTTTATTATTATTAAATTATTGATTATTATTATTATTATTATTATTATTATATATATAATTAAAATAATCAATAAAAAAATATATGAAAAAGATAAGGAGAGAGTTATTAATTAATGAAAATGAAAAGGAGAAAAAATATATTAATATTTAATTAATAAATATATAAATAAAAAAATAAAAATTAACGTTATTAAAATAGACTAAATAGCTTGTATATGTTTAAATTATGTTTTATTAGTTCATACTATTTGTATAAGTGAGTTTTATTCTAAATTTATATTATTTATCTTCCACTAAATAAATTCCAAATTTTATTTAGTGTAAAGGGTTATTTTGAAATTTTTTAATTTTTTTTATTTTCAAATGTTAAAAAGACTTAAAAATTAGTTCAAAACGTGTTGAAAAAGAGAGTAAAAAAAATTGGTACAGAAATAAATAAATAATTAAAAAAGTAAAGATGTTAAATAATAATATATTATTTAAAACTGACATCTCATGAAAATCTGTAACATGATTATAGGAATCTTCGTTGCTCTTCCTATGCTATAAATAGAGTAGTTCACCATTCCATTTTAGCATCACATCCTCATTAAAAAACTCTCTCTTTAAATTTATAAAATATAAAAAAATGAAGAACTTCTCCATCTTGTTTATCGCGGTGGTAGTGGTAGCCCTGACCGGTGAATTAGCGGAGGCGTTGACGTGTAACCCGAAGGAGCTGAGTCCTTGTTTGGGAGCAATAAACTCGTCCTCAGAAACTCCAACGAAAGAGTGTTGCGCGAAGGTGATGGAGCTTGTTGGGCCATGTTATTGCGATGAAATTCATCAACGAGAATACAGAGCTTACGTTAATTCTCCCAAGGTTATGCGTGTCGCGCTCGCCTGCCGCATGCCTACTAAATGCACTGTTTAATTAATTATGATATTATGATCAGTTTAATTTTCTAAATATGCATGCATGGTTGGATCTATAAAAAACAGATAAGAGACTAAATAAATAAATATATATTATTTTTAATTTTAAGATTTTGTTATGAAGTAATCTTCAACTCTATTTAAATTTATTTTTGTTAACTAATCAATCTCAATTTATTTTATCTACTAAATCATTTGTTTTAGTTGGAAGAATAGTTGAAGGAGGAAAGCCAATTGTAGGCTTTTAACTTGTTTCTGTAAGTTTTTCTCTTATAAACCTATCATATTTTCATTCATCTATTTACCATATTTACCAACCTTATCTACTTAATTTATTAATTAAAATACTATAATATTTTTATTTTTTTATTTTTTAAAATATTTTATTAGACAAATTACTTGGACGGCCCTCTAATTACTATGATCAATCACTTTTAGCCCTAAAATTAATTTTTGAAACAAATCGCCCTTTCAACTTTTAGAAAGGTCACCAAGAGCCATTTGTCAACTTTTTGATTAAACATAACGGTTAAATTTAAAATATTATTATTTTTATATATTATCATTAATCTTATTTTTTATATTTATATATAATCATTAAATCGCTTAGGTATATTATCATCATTAATTTTAATATTTATATAATTATTAAATCTCTTATATATATATTATTTATTGTTATCTATATATATATATATATATATATATATTTCTATATCTATAAAACAAAGTTTAAAAATAGTTTTTATATATTATCTTTACTCATTAATTATATATATATATATAATATGTATTTTTTAAAATAATTTAAGGGTTAAAAATTGTAACCTTTCAACTACTCAATTCCTTTTTAATCTCAAATTATTTTTTAAAATATATATTATATATAAATTAATGATTAAAGATAATATATATAAATTATATATATATATATATTATATAGGAAAAAAAGCTCACTTACTTGTACAACTAGCTAACTTAAATATATGTACTAACAAAAAAAAATTAAACATATTAACTATCAAAAATTGTCTCATTTAGCCTCTTTTAGTAAATCATAGTTACTTTTATTTTTTAATTTATATATTTTTTAATTAAATATTAATATATTTTCTCTATATTTCTTTTTAATTAATAAATGAACCTTTTATTTTTATCTTTTTTATAAAGTTATTATTATTTCTATATGAGTATTTATTATTGATTATTTTCATAATCAAGAATTGAATAATAATATCAAGTCATTCAAGTTTCAACAAAACTAAAAGAGTAATAATCAAATATTATACAAAAAAAAAAATGTTCTTCCAATAAAAATTAAATAAAAAATAATTAATTTCATTTTTGTTCATATTAAAATAATAAGAAATAAATCCTTCAAAAAATATTTAAAAAATATTATAGTAAAACATAAAATTCATAAATAAGTTGCTAAGTTTTTTTTCAAAAATAAAAATTTAAAATTATGAAAAATAAAAACTGATATAAAAAGAAAGATGAAATAAAAAAGAGAAACTAATATAAAAAAAAAATTAAGAATAAAATAAATGATCTATTTATAGCTTCTTCATATGACTCTGTCTCTCCCCCATCGGTTACAAAAACATATTCATTAATAGAATATTTCGTAGAATGTTGTCTATCTCTTGTTGATCTTCTAGATGAAATTGTAAATAATTCCTCTTGTTCGTTACTAATATTCTCCATTTGAACTTCATGTTCATCTTGAGAATCATCCTCTTGCAGCTGATTTTCTGTTGAACTAGGTGAAACAGATAATTAAACTAGATCTGAATCTATCCACTCACATTTTTCCTTCAACTCACCACTTTTAGCTTTATCAATGTTTTCAATAGTCTCATCTTCATAAAAGATGACATCACGACTTCTGACAAGCTTCTTTGCAACTGGATCGTATAATCTGTAACCAAATTCATCTTGGCCATAACCCAAGAAAATGCATTCTCGACTCTTCACATCCAACTTTGATCTTTCATCATTTGGAATATGAACAGAGCACCTGCATTCAAATACTCGCAAATGATCATACGAAATATTTTTACAAGTCCATACCTTATTTGGAACTTCACCATCCAAAACGACTGTAGAACTCAAATTAATAACATGTACTACTGTGAGTAATGTTTCACCCCAAAATGTTTGAGATAACTTTGCTTCTGAAAGCTAACATCTAATCCTCTCAACAATTTTTTTGTTCATCCTTTCTGCAAGGCCATTTAACTAAGGAGTCTTTGGAGGTGTTTTCTGCCAGGTTTTGATCAAAACCGTTTCGGTCATCAACCCGATTTTTTTGGTGTACTTTTGTCCGACTGGTTTAACCGGTTAAACCACTAGTTTAATCACATTTTTTTTAAAAAATATTAAAAATAAATTTAAATATATTAATACATAAATTGTATATATAAATTAGTTAGGCATATAAAAAATAACTAAATAAATTTTAATTTAACTTAATAATTGTCAATTAAATTTATATTATACCAAATATCCATAATTCCCTACAATTAAAATAGCAATCACACTAAATACCTATAATTCCTTACAATCAAAACAACAATAACACCAAATTTTCATAATTCCCTACAATCAAAATAACAATCACAGGTTGCATCCGACTTATATCTGACATTTGGAATAGCGCTTGATTGTGTTGTTGAAGTTTCAGCTTCTGATTCAGGACGAGTAGCTCCCGAGTTAGACATTTCTAATAAATTAAACAATTACCTATTTATAATTAAACAAACAAATTAATAAATAATTAACCTATATTAAAGTTTTGAAAAATAGTTAATAGATAATTAATAATTAATCAATTGAAGCCAATAATTAATCTTCTTTAGTTTGCCTTCAGGTTGGAGAAACAGTAAGATCTTACTAACAGTAAGATTTTCAGGTTAGACACACAATCCTCTCTTGCGGACAATGCCATTTTTCAGTCTTTCCGGCTTGAAATAGGATTTATCATTTAGATTACTAAATTGAAACAATCAACCGTCAGCAAATCGTAAACAGTAAGCAAATTAACAAACCTACACATTTTATTTAAAAACCCTAATTATACAATATCTAAATTAAAAAATCATAATTTAAGAATCTTAATTCTTAACACTTATTCTCTTCTAAACCCAAACACATCAGTCATATATTGATTTGTTTGTTGCTCATAAAAGATAAACCAACACATTATCGAAAATACTACGAAAATTGATAAACTTATCGACGAGTTTCAGCTGAAGAACAACCGTAAATTTGACGAACAACCGTAAATCTGAAGAATAATCGTGATATGAAGAAAGTCGTCTTTCTTCTTTAGTCTTCAAACTTCTCTTTTGTCTTCAGCTTCTATTTCTAAAATGAAAGAAAGAAGGTGTATATTTACTGTAAAAGCAAAAGTAATAAAAGAAATAATTAAATAATATTATAATAATAGTTTATATAATTACCTTTCCAACCAGAAAAAACCGGTTTGTTTTTTCGGTTAAACCAGACAGTCGGACCAAATTTTGACCGGTTCAAAAGGTGGCCGTTTTGAAGATAAAATTCGGACCGCTCAATAAATTGATTCGCGATCGGACCAACCTTGGTTTTCTGATGTCTGATCCCTTATTGTCTGTAGTATGCATCAAATGGACCACAATATTCACCACTATTATCACTACGAATGCATTTGATATTTTTCCCAGTCTCTCTTTCAACAAGAGCATGGAACTCTTTGAACTTGTCTAAAACTTCATCTTTGACTTCAAAACATATACCCAAAGTTTCCTGGAATGATCATCAATAAATGTTATAAAATAAAGAGCACCTCTAATAGTTCGTACCTTTAAAGAACCACAAAACGTCTGAATGCACCAGCTCTAAGACTTTTGAATTTCTTGGAGGAAGATTATACTTGAACGATACTCTAGTTTGTTTTCCATCCACGCAATGAGAACATTTCTCCAACTCGGTCTCACTTAAACTAGAAATAACATTTTTCTTAACCAACAGATTCGATCCCTTTTCACTGATGTGACCAAGTCTTCGGTGCCATAATTTGGAAGCGTCTTTACTCCGTACAACATTCACATTATCCTTGCATATCGAAGTTTGCATCAAATATAAATTAGAATATTTCTCTCCTCGAGCTATAATCATGTTACCTTTAGAAAGTTTACATTTTCCAGAACCAAAACTACTCGTGAAATCATCATCAACAAGTTTCCAGTTGATATCAAATTGAACCTAATATCTGAAACATGTCGAACATCATTAAGTAATAATATTGACCCATTACCAGAATCTAAGCAAACGTCACAAATACCAATAACTTTACTTAAGTCGTCGTTACCTATCTTCAATACTCCAAAATCACCTGAAGTATAAGACGTAAAATAGTATAAGATATTAAAAATATATTTAAAACACAAAAAATTATTTAGTGTTTAAAAATAAATAGTTCAGGAAAATATGATATAAATATTTATATATAAAATTAAATAAATAAATATGTAACATTATATAATTATCATATATTGAAAAAATAATAAGAGACAATTTTTTTTAATTATTATAATATATATATATATAAGAGAAAAAAAATAAAATTAAAAAATAAAATTTAAATAAATTAGTTAAATAATTTTTAATATTTTTATTTTTCAAATAAATATATAATATTAAAAAAAATATTATACCCAAATATATTTTATATAATTTAGTCTAAAATTAATGTTTGATAATTTTGTTGAAAGTAAAGTTAAAATGGAGTCG
This sequence comes from Impatiens glandulifera, assembly GCF_907164915.1. Taxonomy (NCBI): domain Eukaryota; kingdom Viridiplantae; phylum Streptophyta; class Magnoliopsida; order Ericales; family Balsaminaceae; genus Impatiens; species Impatiens glandulifera. The sequence continues at coordinate 64,760,456 of NC_061863.1, forward strand.
AATCAATATAAATATATATATATATATATATATATATATATATATATATATATATATATATATATATATATATATATATATATATATATATATATATATATATATATATATATATATTAGCAAAGAATAATACAATCACTTATAATTAATTATTTTTATTTTTTAAACTAAATTCAATAAATTTTATGTACAGTTATAAACTTATTTATCATTCATATATATATATATATATATATATATATATATATATATATATATATATATATATATATATATATATATATATATATATATATTCGCATACAAACTAGTTTTAGAAATATAAATTGCATTTTCAACTATCGTGCTTTGTTATTGTAAAATTTAGTAGTCTATTTTTGACTGATTAAGTCTTGTCTTTTTTCGTCATCAATCACAATAATTAATTCTAAAATTATTATTATGTGATTAATATTCGTATAAACAAACTCACTAGAATATGCATGCAGCTTATTTATACAAAAATTTAAACTTTCAGATAAAGTTTTGTTAAGATATTATTATCGCAATTCGATTGAAAAACTTATGAGTTTTTTTTTAAATATTTAAGGTTAGATGGATGAATTATATGGGTACACCAATAAATGATACAACTTTTTAAGAAAAAAAATCAATCAATTCTACATAATTAATTTTTTATGAATAAATGAGAAATGTTTTAGATTATATTGAGAGTTTTTATTTATAATGTAAATAAAATTTATGTGAAATCACTCTACAAAGTCCAACAAATTTCAATAATAATAATAATGAGGAACAAGTAAAATATAAAAATTTGAAAAAACATATCAAAGAAAAAAAAATTATTTATTATTTTTCTTTTTATTTTAAATGACTTTCGGTTAAAATCAATAAATTTATTGCCTAATACTTAAGTTTGTAATGATTTTTCTTAGAGCCGTTACTGATATAGTATAGTAACGGCCTTATAAAACTGTTATTGATATCAAATATCTATAACGACTCTATAAGGTCGTTATTGATATCTAGTATTTGTAACGACCCTTTAAGGCCGTTATTGACATTTGTTACAGATGGCCTTTTTCTACTAGTATTAGTGATTAAAATGTTAACATTTTATACTTTAAATCAGGGCTTAAATCCCTCTAAAAGTAGTTATTATATTAGGGTACACGAACATTGGTAAATGAATTTGAAGCGAGAATGTCGGTTTGAGTAACACAAACAATGGTGAGGAAAACCTAAGAGTTCTTCTACAGATGATTGATTAAAACAAACATTTGTGAAAAAAACTTAAAAGTTCGTCCACGGAGGTGATTCAGAGCCTAAGTTAATGACGAAAAGTGTAATCGAATGTTGAGAATGTTAGATTGAGTAAAACAAACATGGATGAGAAAACTTAAAAGTTTGTCAACGGAGAGTGATTAATTAAGATCATGCCGAAATATGTAATAGAATCTTTAAGAACGTACTCTTGAAGACCGCAAAGTTCTTTCACAAAGGGTGAGTCATAGTCAAAAGTCATAATTGAATGCTTATCTATGGTAGGAATTGAGAATGATTAAGGCTAATAATGCATCATTGAAAGATAATTTAGATAATATATATGAGTGCAAGAGATTTTAAATATGCATTTTTTTTCTTTTTAGTATTAAATTTTTTTTTATTTATATATATAAACATACAAAAATACATAAAATATAATAAATTTTTGTTATTTTAATTTATAATGTTCTTTTATATATATATATATTAAAAAATATATAAATTAGAAAAGAAATTTAACTAAATATCTCCATCCACGGAGGGTGATCCAAAGTCTAACTTAATGTCGAAAAATGTAATCGAATGTTGGTAATGTCAGCTTGACTAAATCAAACATTGGTGAGAAAACCTAAAGATTCGTCAACGGAGAATAATTCAGGGTATAAGATCATGCCGAAATATGTAATCGAATGTTTAAAAAAACACTCTTGAAGACAGCAAAAGTTCTTTCACTTATGGTGAGTTAAAGCTAAAAGGATTATATGAATAATCCAATGCTTAAGTGTCGTAAAAATTGAGAATGATTAGGGTTAATAATGCATAAATGAAAGATTATTTATATGTTATATATTGGTACAATAGATTTTAATAATATTTTTTTCTTTTAATTTAAATATATATATATATAATATTATTAATTATAAAGACGGAGAGAAAAGAAATAAAAAATATTTCTTAAAAATAAAAATTAAAAAAAAAACTGTAAAATAAATTAATAAAAAAAATATTTAAATTAAAAATATAATTAATTAAACATGTTAAGTTTTAAATTTTTTGATAAATGTATTTGAGACTTATTTATTATTATAAAAAATTTAAGATACTTGAAAGAATTATTTTTTAATACCACATATTTTTTATTTAATTATATATATAATATATATTAATTATAAATAGTTTTTAATAATTTATTATTATAAAAAAAAATTAAGAAATTATATGAATAATCGTTGATTAGCACATATTTTTTATTTAATTATTATATTAATTTAATTAATTTTTTATATTTGTAAAATAATATATTATAATAATTTTTTTATTATAAAAAAGAAACTATATACAATAAATTTATTATCACATATTTTTTAATTATTTTAATATTTATATATATTAATTTTAAATATTTTATTTTTGTCCAAGTATCTATTATATTAATTTAGTTATTTATAAATTAATTTATTTTTACTGTTTTTGATAAATGTCAATTCTTATTAAATTTATTTATTAAATAATTAAAATTATTATAAATATAAAATATAAAAAACTTAAATGAATAAGTTATATAATTTTTAATATTTTTATTTTTCAAATAAATATATAGCATTAAAAAAATATATTAAATCCAAAAAACCTTTATATAATCAATATATATAATTTAATTAATAATTTAATCTAAAATTTAATTCATTATAAAAATAAAATTTAAACTTTAATTAGTGGAGTCAATCACCATGATGGCATTATTTATAACCTAATAATATTCCAATCAATTAATTAATTATTTTAATTTTTTAAGGCATAAATGATATACATGTTTTAAATTATATTGAGTTTTTTTATCGCTAACTAAATTCAATAAATTTTAATTATAATAAAAAATATTAAAAATTAAAAAAACAAAATAAATAAATAAATAAAACTCTTTAATCAACTAAACTAATAAAACTTTATATTATAAATTCTATTCAAAATTTGTTAACATCCCACCTCCATAACAATATATAATATATATATATATAATAATAAGAAGAATAATTTTTATCATCATTAATTTTATATAAATATTATATTATTTTATTATATTTATATTTAAATAAAAGTTTAACCTATTAAATCAGAATATTATATATGCGCATATAAATTAAAAATAAAAATAAAGAATATATATTTATAAAATCAAAAGTGAAAATTTAATATTTTTTTTAAAATAGTTAGGAAAAACATGATATAAATATTTATATATAAAATTAAATAAAAAAAAGAGAATTAAAAAAGTTATAATGAAAATAAAAAAGGAAAAATAAAGATGTTAAATAATAATATAATAATTGAAAAATTAGATTTGATGAAATCTTTAACAAGATTACAAGAAAAAAATAAATTTCACTTTGCTCCTCCTCTATTATAAATAGACTAGTTCACCATCTCATTTCATCATCTCATTCTCATTAAACAAATCTCTCTTTAGAATTGATAAGATATCAAGAATGAAGAACTTCTCCATCTTGTTTATGGCGGTGGTAGTGATAGCCTTGACCGGTGAATTGGCGGAGGCAGTGACTTGTAACCCGTTGGAGCTGAGTATTTGTTTGGGACCAATAAGCTCGCTGCTAACTCCGACGGAAGAGTGTTGCGCAAAGCTGATCGAGCATAAGTCATGTTTGTGCGGTTACATGAAGAACCCAGCCTATAAACCTTACGTTGATTCTCCCAATGTTAAACGTATCGCTGTTGTATGCGGCATCCTTTCTCCTATATGCTTATAATTAGCCGACTGATAATGTGCGCTTGTAATTCATTATGTTTAATAATTATGATATTATATATAATCAGTTTTAATTCTCCAAATATGCATGGTTGGATCTAATTTTTCATGGATTTATTATTGGAGATTCAACTTAATAAACAAAAAGGAGAACAATCAAAACAGATAAGAGACTAAATAAAAATATATATAGTATATACTTTTAGGTTATCATCATGAGTGCATGTTTCTCATAGTTGATTTGTTGTTGATAAAAGAAGGCCAAAGAGGAGGAGGGGGCAAAGGACTTCTCCTTATCATAGTTTTTTTTTTTTAAAAACAATTTTATTATTTTTTGTTGTTAAATGATTGATTTGCTTTATCATATTGTTAATAGTGTTTATAAGTTAAATGAAGAAGAAGACCAAAGAGGATGAGGCATGATGCTTCCTCACTTTCAAATATATATACTTTTTCCTTAAATATATACTTTTTCCTTAAATTTCACCATTTCTGTTTTGTTTTAATTTTATGTACAGTTGTAAACTTATTTATCATTCATATATATAGAGTCGCAAACAAACTATTTTCAGAAATACAAATACAAATTGCATCTTCAATCATCGCTCTTTGTTATTGCAAAACTCTTTAAGGTTAGATGGATAAATTATACGGATACTCGAAAATGATACAACCTCTTAAGAAAAAAAATCAATCAATTCTACATAATTAATTTTTTAGGAATAAATGAGAAATGTTTTGGATTATATTAAGAGTTTTTATTTATTTTTAATGTAAATAAAATTTATGTGAAATCACTCTACTAAGTTCAACAAATTTCAATAATAATAATAATAATAATAATAATAATAATAATAATGAGAAACAAGTAAAATATAAAAATTTGTAAAAACATATTAAAGAAAAAAAATTAAAAATTATTTATCATTTTTCTTTTTATTTAAAATGACTTTCGATTAAAAACAATAAATTTATTGCTCAATACTTAAATATATAACGTAATAATAAAAACATGAAATAAAATATAATATTTTAATTTATTTTCAAATGTTAAAAAGGGCTTACTAGTCTTGAAAAAGAGAGTTAGAGTGGAATGAAAATACCATATAGAACATGATTTATGAATAAATATAATATCTTAACCAAACAATAATCCAATCACTTATACTTAATTAATTTTACATTTAAGGAAATATATTTGTTTTAAATTATATTATGAGTTTTTTTTTTATGTAAGTGTAATTTAAGTGAAACTGCCTAACTAAATTCAATCAATTTTAATAATAATAAAAAACAAATAAAATATTAAAAATTGTAAAAAAAAAATATCAAAGGAAAAATAAAAGAATTATTTTATCTTTTTTTCATTTTAAAATGAATTTTCAACTAAAAAATTATTTAGTATGAAAGACTTAATTTGTAAAAAGTAAAACGTGATAAATATATTTTAACGTAGAATGAAAGGTGACTTATACGTATATACTTGTAGAACAGCGTAAGACTAATAAAAGATCGTTTAGACAAATAGACTCATTTAACCTATGTCGGTAAACAAAAGTTAATTTTTATTTTTTAAATTTATATATTTATTAATTAAATATTAATTTATTTTCTCTGTCCTTTTTTTTTATTAAATAAATCATTTAAATTTATCTTATTTCTAAAAAAAATTATTATTTTTATATTAGTTTCTTTTTTTTATCTTACTCTTTTATTCGTTTTTATTTCTCTTAATTATTAAATTCTCATTTTTGAAAAGATTTTAGTAATTTATTAATGAATTTGTTCTACTTTAATATTTTTGTGAAATGTTTCTGTTCTTATTTTATTTAATATGAACATAAATTAAATTAATAATTATTTTTATTTATAATTTATAAATAATAATATTATTTTGTCTAATATTTAATTATTATTCTTTTATTGTTTAATGAATAAAATTTTATTATTATTTTATTATTGATTATTATATATATATATATAATTAAAATAATCAATAAAAAATATATGAAAAAGATAAAGTGAGAGTTGTTAATTAAATAAAATAAAGAGGAGAAAAAATATATTAATATTTAATTAATAAATATGTAAATAAAAAATAAAAATTAACGTTATTAAAATAAACTAAATAGCGTATATATGTTTAAATATGTTTAAATGATGTTTTATTAGTTCATATTAGTTGTATACTTACATATGATCTAAGTGAGTTTTATTCTAAATTTATATTATTTATCTTCCACCAAATAAATTCCAAATTCTATTTAGTCTAAAAGGTTATTTTGAAAAAAAAAAATCAAACGTTAAAAAGACTTAAAAAAATAGTTGAAAACGTGTTGAAAAAGAGAGTAAAAAAAATTGGTACAGAAATAAATAAATAAATAAATAAATAAATATGTTAAATTATAATATATTATTTAAAACTGACATGTCATGAAAATCTGTAACATGATTATAAGAATCTTCGTTGCTCTTACTCTGCTATAAATAGAGTAGTTCACTATTCCATTTTAGCATCACATCCTCATTAAAACATAAAAATAGACTTTAAATTTATAAAATATAAAAAAATGAAGAGCTTCTCCATCTTGTTTATCGCGGTGGTAGTGGTAGCCCTGACCGGTGAATTAGCGGAGGCGATGACGTTGACGTGTAACCGGAAGGAGCTGAGTCCTTGTTTGGGAGCAATACACTCGTCCTCAGAAACTCCAACGAAAGAGTGCTGCGCGAAGGTGATGGAGCTTGTGCCATGTTATTGCGATAAAATTCATCACCCAGAATACAGAGCTTACGTTAATAATTCTCCCAAGGTTATGCGTGTCGTGCTCGCCTGCCGCATGCCTACTGAATGCCCTGTTTAATTAATTATGATATTATGATCAGTTTAGTTTTCTAAATATGCATGCATGGTTGGATCTATAAAAAAAAACAGATAAGAGACTAAATAAATAAATAAATATATATTATTTTTAATTTTAAGTTTGTTCATCATAATGGCTACGTAACTCTCCAAATATCTTTATATCAAGTAATCTTAAATTCTATTTAAATTTATTTTGTTATGAAGTAATCTTCAACTCTATTTAAATTTATTTTTGTTAACTAATCAATCTTAATTTATTTTATTTACTAAATCATTTGTTTTAGTTGGAAGAATAGATGAAGGAGGAAAGCCAATTGTAGGCCTTTACCTTGTTTCTGTAATTTTTTCTCTTATAAACCTAACATATTTTCATTCATCTATTTATCATATTTACAACCTTTTCTACTTAATTTATTAATTAAAATACTTAATTCCTTATTTTTTAATTTTTAAAAAAATATTTTATTGAACAAATTACGCGGCCCTCTAATTACTATGATCAATCACTTCCTTCAACTTTTAAAAGGTCACCAAAATCCATTTGTCAACTTTTTGGTTAATTACTATTATCATTAATTTTGTTTTTATATTATTTTTATATATTATTTATCATTAATTTTTATATTTATATAATTATTAAATCTCTTATATATATATATTATTTATTTTTATCTATATATATATATATTACTCATTTTATATATATATATATATATATATATATATATATATATATATATATATATATATATATATATATATATATATATATATATATATATATATATATATATATATATAAAGGAGTGATACAGAGAGGGAATTTGATGAGGGAACATATATTTTAAAAAATAATTTAAGGGTTAAAAATATTACCCTTAGAACTACTCAATTCCTTTTTAATCTCAAATTATTTTTGAAAATATATGTTATATATAAATTATATATATATATATATATATATATATATTATATAGGAAAAAAGCTCACTTACTTGTACAACTAGCCCACTTAAATATATGTACTAATAAAAGATAATTTAAACATATTTACTATCAAAAATTGTCTCATTTAACCTCTTTTAGTAAATCATAGTTAACTTTTATTTTTTAATTTATATATTTTTAATTAAATATTAATATATTTTCTCTATATTTCTTTTTAATTAATAAATGAACCTTCTATTTTTTATCTTTTTTATAAAGTTATTATTATTTCTATATGAGTATTTATTATTGATTATTTTAATTTTATTTTATATATGAGTATTCATCCTTAATTATTTTAATTTTATATTTTTTTATGTTTTTTTATAATAATATTAATTAATAATTATTTTAAAATTATTTGGTCTCAATAAATGAATATAGCAATGACTTATCATTTCAACAATAAAAATTCTTCCACACAAGACAAAAATAAATAAATTAATAATCAAGAATTGAATAATAATATCAAGTCATTCAAGTTTCAACAAAAAAAAAACCAAAAGAGTAATAATCAAATATTATATAAAACAATTTTTTACGAATAAAAATTAAATAAAAAATCATTAGTTTCATTTTTGTTCATATTAAAATAATAAGAAATAAATCCTTCAAAAAATATTTAAAAAATATTAAAGTAAAACATAAAATTCATAAATAAATTGTTAAGTTTTTTTTCAAAAATAAAAATTTTAAATTATGAAAAATAAAAACTGATATAAAAAGAAAGATTAAATTAAAAAGAGAAACTAATATAAAAATAATAAAAAAATTAAGAATAAAATAAATTATCTATTTTAATTAATTAAAAAGAAGGAGAGAAAAAATATATTAATATTTAATGAATAAATATATAAATTTAAAATAAAAATTAATTATAGTTATTCAAATATGCTAAATGAGTCAATTTTTTTTATAATATGTATGTTTAAATGACCTTTTATTAATACAAAGGTAAGGGAACTAGTTATATAAGTAAATAAGTCTAAGTGAGTTTTTTCCTATTATATAAGTTTATTTAAATTTATTTTATATAAATATAGATAAAAGTAAATAATATATATATATATATTATCTATATATTATATAAAAGATTTAATAATTATATAAATATAAAAATTAATAATAATATATATACATTTAATATATAAGCGATTTAACAATTATATATATTGATATAAAAAATAAGATTAAAGATAATATATAAAAAAAATATTTTAAGTTTAAGCAGTTATATTTAACCAAAAAGTTGACGGAAGGGCCGTTGGCGTTGGCGATGGTATTAGTAATTCCAGGGGCGGAGGCGACGGGACATCCAACCCTTTGGAGCGGAGTCCTTGCATGGGGGGCATAAGTTCAAAGAGCCAGGTCCCTTCACAAGAATGTTGTGGGAAATTGAACGTAAATAACACTGTTTTCAAACCTTACGTTAATTCTCCCAACACCAAAAGAATCGTCATTGTCTGTGGCGTTTTTTTTGGGAAAACGTATATTATATTTCCTACTTGATTGAAAAAACTTAAGAGCAAATAAAGCAAAAGTAAAAACGAAAATAAAAATAACACAATGCACACACGATATTTTTACGTGGAATACCTCCTCAAATCAAGGAGGAAAAACCACGCGACTTTACGTCCAGTTCAAGCTTCACTATAATTAGAGTCGAGAATACAATAAAGGTATAACAACCTTTTAATACCGCGGAAAGATAAAAGGGCATAACCAAAAAGATACAACTTAAATAAAAAACTCAAATTAGGAAGAACTTTTAAGCCCCAGAAAAACTTCGTTCGAATCTTCGATCGTCAGTTTGATGAACCCTGCGCGTTTGTAGGTGAAAATCTGCTACAATATTTTCTCTTTCTTCCTCTATTTAAATTTTTGACTCCTACTTCTTAATGACGGTTGCTGCTCTTTAAATACTAGAGCAATTAAATTATAACATAACCCTTTAAATACTATAATACCCTTAATGAATTAAAAGTGAACTTGAATCTTTATTGGGCTTTTTCATAGTTGAGAGCCCAAATAAAAACCCAACAAACTCCCCCTTCACAACTATGGGAAAAATGTTGTCAACCCAGCGGTTGAACAACAAAATTTGAACTTGCTTTGTGGTAGTGCCTTATAAGTCATCATATCGGCGCCATTATAGTCTATATGCACCTTTTCTAAAATTAACAACTTTTTATCTAACGCATCCCGTATCCAATTATACCTTACATCAATATGTTTAGATCTAGAATAAAATGTTGAATTTTTCGCTAGATAAATAGCGCTTTGACTATCACAGAGAAGCACATACCTTTCTTGCACAATATCCAGTTCAAATAATAACTTCTTAACCCAAATTAGCTTCTTACAAACTTTTGTTGCTGCAATAGGTTCAGCCTCCGCAGTTGACAACGCAACACACTTTTGTAGTCTTGATTGCCAAGAAATAGCTCCCCCTCAAAAATTAATCAAATAGCCTGAAGTGGATTTTCTTGAATCAGCATCACTTGCCATATCTGAGTCGGTATAACCAATTAAATTCGAATTCTCATTTGCAAGACAAAGTCTCATACTTGATGTGCCTCTATGATATCTCAATATCCACTTCATTACTTTCCAATGTTCTTTTCTCGGGTTTGAAAGAAACCTACTAACTGTACCAACAACATATATAATCTAAATTTGGTCTCGTGCTAACCATAGCATACATAAGACTACCAACAACTGAACTATAGGGAACATTTTACATATAATCCTTCTCATCATCATTTGAAGGACTATATTCGGAGCTCAATTTAAAATGAGCCGCTAAAAGTGTGCCGACACTTTTAGCATTCTCCATATTGAATCTTTGTAACACTTTTTCAATACATTTTTCCTGATATAACCATAACTTTTTCATATTTCTGTCACGATTGATTCTAATTCTAAGAATCTGTTTTGCTTGTCCAAGATCCTTCATTGCAAAGGACTTTCCTAGGTCTTGTTTCAACCTATCAATTATCGCAGCACTTTGACCAACAATAAGTATATCATCAATATAAAGTAACAGAATAACAAAATCATCAAGAGAGAATTTTTGCACAAACACACAATGATCGGAAGTAGTCTTTTTATATTCGTGTCATAAATAACTCAAATTTCTTGTACTATTGTCGTGGAGCCTGCTTCAAACCATACAAACTCTTATTCAACTTGCAAACACAATTCACTTTACCCTTGACCCCAAAACCATCAGGTTGATCCATATAAATCTCTTCCACTAAATCACCGTGAAGAAAAGTCGTCTTCACGTCCATCTGTTCAACTTCCAAATCAAGACTATCTGTCAAACTCAATATAGTTCTGATTGAAGTCATCTTAACAATAGGAGAGAAAAAATTTTCAAAATCATTTCATTTTCTTTGACTAAACCCTTTGACAACCAAACGAGCTTTGTATCGTGGAACTGAAGTATGATCATCTTGCTTCAGTCTGTAATTTCATCTCTTTTCTTTTGGTAATTTTACCAACTCAAAAGTATGATTATCATGTATAGATTTCATCTCGTGACATTTCATAGCATCAACACATTTATGCTTGTACTCACTATTTATAGCTTCTTCATATGACTCTGTCTCTCCCCCATCGGTTACAAAAACATATTCATTAATAGAATATTTCGTAGAATGTTGTCTATCTCTTGTTGATCTTCTAGATGAAATTGTAGATAATTCCTCTTGTTCATTACTAATATTCTCCATTTGAACTTCATGTTCATCTTGAGAATCATCCTCTTGCAGCTGATTTTCTGTTGAACTAGGTGAAACAGATAATTAAACTAGATCTGAATCTATCCACTCACATTTTCCCTTCAACTCACTACTTTTAGCTTTATCAATGTTTTCAATAATCTCATCTTCATAAAAGATGACATCATGACTTCTGACAAGCTTCTTTGCAACTAGATCGTATAATCTGTAACCAAATTCATCCTGGCCAAAACCCAAGAAAATGCATTCTCGACTCTTCACATCCAGCTTTGATCTTTCATCATTTGGAATATGAACAGAGCACCTGCATCCAAATACTCGCAAATGATCATACGAAATATTTTTACAAGTCCATACCTTATTTGGAACTTCAGCATCCAAAGCGACTGTAGGACTCAAATTAACAACATGTACTACTATGAGTAATGTTTCTCCCCAAAATGTTTGAGATAACTTTGCTTCTGAAAGCAAACATCTAATCCTCTCAACAATTTTTTTGTTCATCCTTTCTACAAGGCCATTTAACTAAAGAGTCTTTGGAGGTGTTTTCTGCAAGGTTTTTGTTAGGATTGGGGACGCCCTTAGAGGACGGGGGTTGTTTCCGGTTTAGGAAGGGTAGCCGCTTACACAACGCAACACACTTTGGTGATAGTCTGGTTAGAGACTAAAACATTTCTCAGCACTACGCAAACTGTCACAAACTCTTGAACCGGTGTTCAAGGGCGGAAATGTCTATTTCAGTTTGAAGCAACGCACGCGACTTGGATGAGGTTTATGAGGAGTCGGTTTTAGAGATATGTGTAGACCGGTTTTGATTGAGGAGTAGGATTATGTTTTGGTTTGTATTTAGGTTTTAGAGTCAAATAAGCAAGAAGTAAATAAAGGACACGAGACAAGATTTTTTATGGATGTTCGGAGCAAACCCTCCTACGTCACCCATTTCTCTCAGGTTATGAGAAGGATCTCCACTAACTTTCAAAGTTACAACAATTACACTGCCGGTCGAGCATAACTCGCTACTCGCCGGTTACACCAACTCACTCTTGATGTAATACACTAATATAACACAATAAAGCTTTCGGTAAATGACACAACGGTTTTGGATCGCGCGTGAGATTTCTTTCTCTCTCTTAACTTTTTCGTCACTGTTATTAATGAGGTCGATTCGTCTTCCTTTTATAGTGAAGAGGATCCCAACGGTCATTTTCTTCTCTCACCGTGGAATTGGTCAGTTCAGGGTCACGCCGGTTTAGAGAGGTTGCTTGCACGTTTCAACTTCCTGACACTTGGCAAGCATGCATACACCACTCAGGTATGGATGACGTAACCGGTTTGCAGATTTGGACACGTGTCAGGCATGCACCTTCCGGCTGTCTGAGTCAGATCTTCGGATCAGCAGTTCATCATTGTCTTTATCGCATGCTTTTGATCCGGATCTTATCTTCTTTTAGTTCTCCAAGACACGTCTATTTCGTCATATTGCGTCATCTTTGTGACTCTTAGTTTCCGGTTGACTCTTTCATAGTATAATCCGGCTGGGATGTAAGCTTTTCTTTGCTAGCCGGTCTGTTTGAGAATGTTGAGCCTGGTTCCTCTTGATCATGACTTGATCATCTGGAACTGGATTACTTTGAAATGTCTTTCAGCCATTCCAGCCGGTTTATACGAGTCGATCTGTTCCTGCACGTAAGAATCTCCCTTGCTTTACTAGAGTAGTTCACCATTTCATTTGAGTATTCCATTCTCATTAAACAACTCTCTCTTTAAAATTTATAAAATATAAAAAATGAAGAGCTTCTCCATCTTATTTATCGCGGTGGTAGTAGTAGCCTTGGCCGGTGAATTGGCGGAGGCGTTGACGTGTAACCCGATGGAGCTGAGTCCTTGTTTGGGAGCAATAAACTCGCCACAGTAGATCCGACAAAAGAGTGTTGCGCAAAGCTGAATGAGCTTGAACCATGCTATTGCAGTAAATTAAAGTACCCAAACTCTATACAAAGCTTACATTGATTCTCCTAAGGTTAAGCGTGTCGCCGTCTTCTGCCTAATGCCTATGTATTGCTTATTTAATTAAGATATTATATATAAATATATATGATCAGTTTAATTTTCTAAATATGCATGGTTGGATCTAATTATTTTGCTGGAGATTAAACTTAAGAGATAAAAAAGCAGATAAGAGACTAAATAAAATATATATATATTTTTTAGTATGTATTATTTTTAATTTTAAGTTTGTTCATCATAATGGATTATATTGAGTTTGTTAAGTATGAATAAATTATACAACTCTTAAGAAAAAAAAAATCAATCAATTCTATATAATTAATTATTTAGGAATAAATGAGAAATGTTTTGGATTATATTGAGAGTTTTTATTTATTTTGAATGTAAATAAAATTTATGTGAAATCACTCTACTAAGTTTAACAAATTTCAATAATAATAATAATAATGAGAAACAAGTAAAATATAAAAATTTGAAAAAACATATTAAAGAAAAAAATTATTTATCATTTTTTCTTTTCATTTAAAATGACTTTCGGTTAAAAACAATAAATTTATTGCCTAATACTTAAGTTTGTAACGTAATAATAAAAACATGGAATAAAATATAATATTTTACTTTATTTTCACATGTTAAAAAAGGCTTATTAATCTCGAAAAAGAGAGTTAAAGTGGAGTGAAAATACAATGGCATGATTTATGAATAAATATAATACAACCATCTTAACAAACAATAATCCAATCACTTATTTTTGTCATTATTATGTGATTAATGTATGTACAAGCATTAATAACATTCCTCCCACAAGATTTTTAAATGTCTTTGGGTCATTTCAAGGGAATAGGATTCTTTGCTACCAAATAATACCAAATAAGCATGCTACCCCGTTGGCCCTCTCCTTGTGAGAGGCAACGGGGTACCATGCTTATTTGGTAGCAGAGGATCTCAAATGCATTTGAAGATGTCTATATTTTTTTGTTCACTTTGTAAGGTTAAATAGATAAATTCTCTACAGCCATGATTTAATTAAGAATAAATGATATAATTTGCAGACATGTTTTGGATTATATTGATAGTTTTTATTTGTTTTGGACTTGGATTAATTTATGTCTCTTATTTATTTTCTTGATCTGTATCTTGTTCCTTCAAGTTTAACTCTTATAAACTTATCATATATTCATTCATCCATTTATTAACTTTATCTACTTAATTTATTAATTAAAATACTAAAATGTTTTTTATTTTTTTTTATTTTTTTTTATTTTTTTTAAATATTTTATTATATAAGCCTAGCTCTTTTAATTTGATTGGTTAATGATGTTAACATTAATTAGATATTGTAACCCTATTTTAATTTGAGCATTTAAAAGCAAAGTAAGATCCAACCAACCATGCATATATATTTAGAAAATAAAGCTAATCATGTTATAAAAGACTAATTAATAAGTGAGTTTAAAACGTGTCTAAAAAGGAGATTTAAAGAAGTTGGTATAGAAAGTAAAAAAAAGTAAGAATGTTAAATAATAATATATTAATTAAAAAGTGACATTTGATGAAAAAAATTTACAAGAATAAAAAATAGAGTAGTTTACTATCTCATTTGAGCATCACATTCTCATTAAACAACCCTCTCTTTAAAATTTATAAAATATGAAGAATGAAGAGCTTCTCCATCTTGTTTACCGCGGTGGTAGCCCTGGCCGGTGAATTGATGGAGGCGGATGTGTAACCCGATGGAGTTGAGTCCTTGTTTGGGAGCAATAAGCTCGCCAACAGTAACTCCGACTAAAGAGTACTGTTGCGCGAAGCTAATGGAACCATACTTTTGCGGTTACATGAAGAACTCACCTATAAACCTTAGGTTGATTCTCCCGATGCTAAACGTATCACTGTTGTCTGCGGCATCCTTTCTCTGATATGCTTGTATTAGCCGACTGATAATGTGCGCTTGTAATTCATTATGTTTAATTAATTATGATATTATATATATAATCATTTTTAATTCTCTAAATATGCATGGTTGGATCTAATTTTTCATGAATTTATTATTGGAGATTCAACTAATTAATAAACAAAAAGGAGAACAAAAAATTAAACAGATAAGAGATTAAATAAATAAATATATATATATATATATATATATATATATATATATATATATATATATATATACTTTTAGTTTATCATCATGAATGTTTCTCATAGTTGATTTATTGTTGATAATTTATTATGTTATTCTTAATTAACTGATTATTGAATCCTTTCGTTTGAGTTGCAAGAATAATGAAGAAGAAGGCTAAAGAGGAGGAGGGGCAAAGGACTTCTCCTTCCTAAATTTTTCAATTTCGGTTTTGTTTAAACTTTATGTATATTTGTAAAATAACTTATTCTTAAATATATATTTGCAAAATTAACTATTTGTTAATTTTATTGTATTGGTCTATCTTTGCTTGGTAGAGTCTTGTTATTAGTTACACTAAGTTGCATAATTTTGATTAGTAGAAACATATAGGCTAAAATATGCAACTTCTTAAAAAAAAAAATCATTTTCGGTGAGAGTTCAATAAGGAGATATTATCATCTCAATTATCGAACCGTTGAGTTAAAAATGTATATTTCTTATATGCTTTTTTCATTTAAATCTTTAAGATTTCACGGATGAACTATTTGAGTGTGATTTTTGAATAAATAATACAAGTTTAACCCCCAAAAATGAATCACTTCTACTCAATTTTGTTTTTTCTTTCTTTTAAGGCATAAATGAGACATATTTTAGATTATATTGAGTGTTTTTATTTAATTTTTGTGCAGGTGGAATTTATGTGAAATCACCTAACTAATTAATTCAACAAATTTTAAAAATAATGAAAACAAAAAATATCATAGAACTTTTAAAAAAATGAATTGTTTATTTTTTTTTTGTTAAATGATTGATCTTGCTTTATCATATTATTAATCGCGTTTAATTAGTTAAATGAAGAAGAAGACCAAAGAGGAGGAGGCAAGGTGGTTCTAAGCCATGATCCTTCCTCACTTTCAAATATTATACTTTTTCCTTAAATTTCAAAATTTCTGTTTTGTTTTAATTTTATGTACAGTTGTAAACTTATTTATCATTCATATATATAGAGTCGTAAACAAACTATTTTTAGAAATACAAATTGCATCTTCAATCATCGTGATTTGTTATTGTAAAATTTATTAGTCTATTTTTGACTGTTTAAGTCTTGATTTATTAAACTCTTTAATGTTAGATGGATAAATTATACGGATACCTAAATAAATGATACAACCTCTTAAGAAAAAAAATCAATCAATTCTACATAATTAATTTTTTAGGAATAAATGAGAAATGTTTTGGATTATATTAAGAGTTTTTATTTAATTTTAATGTAAATAAAATTTATGTGAAATCACTCTACTAAGTTCAACAAATTTCAATAATAATAATAATGAGAAACAAGTAAAATATAAAAATTTGAAAAAATATATAAAAATAAAAATAAAATAAAAATTATTTAACATTTTTCTTTTTATTTAAAATAACTTTCGACTAAAAACAATACTTATTGCTCAATACTTAAGTATGTAACGTAAAAATAAAAATATGAAATAAAATATAATATTTTCATTTATTTTCAAATGTTAAAAAGGGTTTATTAGTATTGAAAAAGAGAGTCATAGTGGAGTGAAAATACCATATGGAGCATGATTTATGAATAAATATAATACAACCATCTTAACCAAATAATAATCCAACCACTTATACTTAATTAATTTTACATTTAAGGAAATATACTTATTTTAAATTATATTATGAGTTTTTTTTTATGTAAGTGTAATTGAAGTGAAACCGCCTAACTAAATTCAATCAATTTTAATAATAATAATAAAAAAGAAATAAAATTGGAAAAATTGGAAAAAAAAATATCAAAGGAAAAATAAAAGAACTATTTTATCTTTTTTTTCATTTTAAAATAAACTTTCAACTAAAAAAATATTTAGTATGAAAGACTTAATTTGTAAAAAGTAAAACTAACGTAGAATGAAAGATCACTTATACGTATATACTTTTACAATTACATAAGAATTAATAAAAGATCGTTTAGAAAAATAGACTCATTTAACATAGGATCGGTAAACAAAAGTTAATTTTTATTTTTTAATTTATATATTTATTAATTAAATATTAATTTATTTTCTCTATCCTCCTTTTTATTAAATAAATCATTTAAATTTATCTCATTTCTAAATTTTTTATTATTTTTATATTAGTTTCTCTTTTTTATCTTACTTCTTTATTCGTTTTTATTTTTCTTAATTATTAAATTCTCATTTATGAAAAGATTTTAGTAATTTATTAATGAATTTTGTTCTACTTTAATATTTTTGGAAAATGTTTCTTTTCTTATTTTATTTAATATGAACGTAAATTAAATTAATAATTATTTTTTTATTCATAACTTATAGTAAATAATATTATTTTGTCTAATATTTGATTATTACTCTTTTATTGTTTGATAAATAGGTTTTTATTATTATTCAATTATTGATTATTAATTTATTTATTTATGTGTTGAATATTTTTGTTGTTGAAGGAATAAATCACTATTATATTTAAATCATTGAAATTAAACTATTTTAAAATAATTAATAATTAATGTTAATATAAAAAAATAAGAAATATAAAATTAAAATAATTAATGATGAATATGTATATTATTAAATATATATTTATATATATATATAATTAAAATAATTAATAAAAAATATATGAAAATGATAAGGAGAGAGTTGTTAATTAATGAAAATGAAAAGGAGTAAAAATATATTAATATTTAATTAATAAATATATAAATAAAAATAATAAAAATTAACGTTATTAAAATAAACTAAATAACATGCATATGTTTAAATGATGTTTTATTAGTTCAACTAGTACATACGTCTAAGTGAGTTTTATTCTAAATTTAAATTATTTATTTTTCATCAAATAAATTCAAAATTTTATTTAGTCTAAAGGTTATTTTAAAAATTTTAGTTTTTTATTTTTAAATGTTAAAAAACTTAATGAGTTAAAACGTGTCTAAAAAAGAGAGTAAAAAAGTTGGTATAAAAATAAATAAAGATATTAAATAATAATATATTATTTAAAACTGACATTTCATGAAAATCTGTAACAAGATTATAAGAATCTTAGTTGCTCTTCCTACTCTATAAATAGAGTAGTTCACCATTCCATTTTAGCATCACATTCTCATTAAAAAAACTCTCTTTAAATTTATAAAATATAAAAAAATGAAGAGCTTCTCCATCTTGTTTATCGCTATGGTAGTGGTAGCCCTGACCGGTGAATTGGCGGAGGCGTTGTGGTTGACGTGTGACCCGAAGGAGCTGAGTCCTTGTTTGGGAGCAATACACTCGTCGTCAGAAACTCCAACGAAAGAGTGTTGCGCGAAGCTGATGGAGCTTGGGCCATGTTACTGCGATGAAATTCATCACCGAGAATACAGAGCTTACGTTAATTCTCCCAAGGTTATGCGTGTCGCGCTCGTCTGCCGCATGCCTACTATATGCCCTGTTTAATTAATTATGATATTATGATCAGTTTAATTTTCTAAATATGCATGCATGGTTGGATCTATAAAAAATGATAAGAGACTAAATAAATAAATATATATTATTTTTAATTTTAAGTTTGTTCATCTCATAATGGCTAATACCTCTCCAAATATCATTATCAAGTAATCTTAAATTCTATTCTATTTAAATTTATTTTTGTTAACTAATCAATCTTAATTTATTGTATCTACTAAATCATTTGTTTGAGTTGGAGAATAGATGGAGGAAAGCCAATTGTAGAGCCTTTACCTTGTTTCTTTCAAAATTTTCTTTTATAAACCTACAGTATTTTCATTCATCTATTTATTAACCGTAACTATTTAATTTATTAATTAAAATACTAAAATATTTCTTATTTTTTATTTTTTAAAATATTTTATTGGGCAAATTACATGGGGGCGGCCCTCTAATTACACACTCACTTTTAGCCCTCAATTTAATTTTGTGAAACAAATTGCGCCTTCAACTTTTAGAAAGGTCACCAATAACCTTCTTTCAACTTTTTGGTTAAACATAATGATTAAGTTTAAAATATTATTATTTATATATATTATCATTAATCTTATTTTTTATATTTATATATAATCATTAAATCGCTTATATATATTTTTATCATTAATTTTTATATTTATATAATTATTAAATCTCTTTTATATATATATATATATATTATTTATTTTTTATCATATACATATATATTATAAATATATAAATTATAAAAAGAAATTTAATAATATATTTAACTAAATACATTAAGTTTTTAAAGTAATTGAATTTTTTTGATTTATTATTTAAAAAAATAAGACTTATAATATTTTAGAATTGACAAAAAAAAATTTAAATATATATATATATATATATATATATATATATATATATAATATTATTAATTATAAAGACTAAAATAAAAGAAATAAAAAAATGTTTCTTAAAAATAAAAATAAAAAAAAATTGTAAAACAAATTATTAAAAAATATATAAATTAAAAATATAATTAATTAAAAATGTTAAGTTTTAAATTTATTGAGAAATATATTTGAGACTTATTTATTCTTATAAAAAAAATCAAGATAATTGAAAGAATTATTTTTTTATTACCACATATTTTTTTATTTAATTATATATATATATATATATATATATATATATATATATATATATATATATATAATATTAATTATAAATAGTTTTTAATAATTTATTATTATAAAAAAATAAATTAAGAAATTATATGAATAATTGTTTATTAGAACATCTTTTTTTAATTTAATTATTATATTAACTTTTTATATTTGTCAAATAATATATTATAATAATTTTTTATTATAAAAAAGAAACTATATACAATAAATTTATTATCACATATATTTTAATTATTTATATATTTATATATAATAATTTTAAATATTTAATTTTTATTTGTTCAAGTATCTATTATATTAATTTATTTATTTATAAATTTATTTATTTATTTTTACTGTTTTTGATAAATGTCAATTCTTATTAAATTTGTTTATTAAATAATTAAAATTATTATAAATATAAAATATAAAAAACTTAAATGAATAAATTATATAATATTTTAATATTTTTATTTTTCAAATAAATATATAATATTAAAAAAATGTATTAAACCTAAATAATACTTTATATAATCAATATATATAATTTGATTAATAATTTAATATAAAATTCAATTCATGATAAAAAAAAATTAACTTTAGTTAAAGTGGAGTCAATCACCATATATGATGGCATTATTTATGAATAAAATCTTAACCAAATAATATTCCAATAACTTAATTAATTATTTTTAATTTTTAAAGCATAAATGATATATACATATTTTAAATTATATTGAGTTTTTTTTAACACTACTAAATTCAATACATTTTATTAATATTAAAAAATATATAAAATTAAAAAATAAAATAAATAAAACCCTTTAATTAACTAAACTAATAAAACTTTATACGGTAAATTTTACTCAAAATTTGATAAAATTTTATTAGATTTATTTATAAATAAAAGTTTAACCTATTAAATCAGAATATTATATATATGTACATATAAATTAAAAATAAAAATAAAGAATATATATTTATAAAACAAAAAATAAGTATTTAATATTTTTTTTAAAATAGTTAAGAAAAAGATTATATAAATATTTATATATAAAATTAAATAAAAAAAATAAGAGAGTCAAATAAAGTTATAATTAAAATAAAAAAGAAAAAGAAAAAATAAAGATGTTAAATAATAATATAATAATTGAAAAATTAGATTTGATGAAATCTTTAACAAGATTACAAGAAAAAAATAAATTTCACTTTGCTCCTCCTCTATTATAAATAGACTAGTTCACCATCTCATTTCATCATCTCATTCTCATTAAACAAATCTCTCTTTAGAATTGATAAGATATCAAGAATGAAGAACTTCTCCATCTTGTTTATGGCGGTGGTAGTGATAGCCTTGACCGGTGAATTGGCGGAGGCAGTGACTTGTAACCCGTTGGAGCTGAGTATTTGTTTGGGACCAATAAGCTCGCTGCTAACTCCGACGGAAGAGTGTTGCGCAAAGCTGATCGAGCATAAGTCATGTTTGTGCGGTTACATGAAGAACCCAGCCTATAAACCTTACGTTGATTCTCCCAATGTTAAACGTATCGCTGTTGTCTGCGGCATCCTTTCTCCTATATGCTTATAATTAGCCGACAGAGCTTGTAATTCATTATGTTTAATAATTTTATGATATTATATATATATATATAATCAGTTTTAATTCTCTAAATATGCATGGTTGGATCTAATTTTTCATAGATTTGTTATTGGAGATTCAACTTAATAAACAAAAAGGAGAAAAAAAACACAGATAAAAGACTAAATAAATATATATATATATATATATATATATATATATATATATATATATATATATATATATACTTTTAGTTTATGATCATGAGTGCATGTTTCTCATAGTTGATTCATTGTTCTTTAACTGATTATTGAATCCTTCCGTTTAAGTTACAAGAAGAATAATGAAGAAGAAGGCGAAAGAGGAGGAGGGGGCAAACAACTTCTCCTTCCTAAAATTTTCAATTTTCTGTTTTTGTTTAAACTTTATTTGTTAATTTGATTGTATTGGTCAATCTTTGCTTGCATGGTAGAGTCTTTCTATTAATTAGTTACACTACTCAATTGCATAATTCTAATTAGTAGAAACATATAGGCTAAAATATGCAACTTCTTACAAAATTTTGCATTTTCGGTAAGAGTTCAATAAGGAGATATTATCATCTCAATTATTGAACCGTTGAGTTAAAAAATTATATTTCTTATATGCTTTTTTTCATTTAAATCTTTAAGGTTTCACGAATAAACTATTTGGGTGTGATTTTTGAATAAATAATAAAAGTTTCTTAACCAAGAAAAAATGAATAACTTCTTCTTAATTTTTTTTTCTTCTTTTAAAGCATAATTGAGATATATTTTGAATTATATTGAGTGTTTTTTTACTTTGTATGCATGTGGAATTTAGGTGAAATCACCTAATTAATTCAACAAATTTCAAAAACAATGAAAACATAAAATATCATAGAATTTTTTTTAAAAAGGAATTGATTAGTTTTTGGTTGTTAAATGATTGATCTTGCTTTATCATATTTGTTTTAAGTTAAATGAAGAAGAAGAACAAAGAGGAGGCAAGGTGGTTCTATATATGTCATCTCCTTCCTCACTTTCAAATATATACTTTTTCCTTAAATTTCACCATTTCTATTTTGTTTTAATTTTATGTACAGTCGTAAACTTATTTATCATTCATATATATAGAGTCGCAAACAAACTATTTTTAAAAATACAAATTGCATCTTCAATAATCGTTCTTTGTTATTGCAAAATTTATTAGTCTTATTTATGACTGTTTAAGTCTTGTTTTTTCGTCATCAATCACAATAATTAATTTTAAAATTATTGTTATGTGATTCATGTTCATACAAACACACTCACTATAATATGCAGCTTATTCCCATAAAAATTTAAACTTTCAGATAGAGTTTTATTGAGAAATATTATTATCGCAATTCGGTTGGAAAAACTTATAATTTTTATGAGTTTTTTTTATACTTTTAAGGTTAGATGGATGAATTATACGGGTAAATGAATAAATGATACAACCTCTTAAGAAAAATAAATAAATCAATTCTACATAATTAATTTTTTAAGAATAAATGAGATATGTTTTGGATTATATTAAGAGTTTTTATTTATTTTTAATGTAAATGAAATTTATGTGAAATCACTCTACTAAGTTCAACAAATTTCAATAATAATAATAATAATAATAATAATAATGAGAAACAAGTAAAATATAAAAATTTGAAAAAACATATTAAAGAAAAAATTATAAAAAATTATTTATCACTTTTTATTTTATTTAAAATGACTTTCGATTAAAAACAATAAATTTATTGCTCAATACTTAAGTTTGTAACGTAATAATAAAAACGTGAAATAAAATATAATATTTTACTTTATTTTCAAATGTTAAAAGGGGCTTATTAGTCTTGAAAAAAAGAGAGTTAAAATGGAGTGAAATTACCATATAGAGCATGATTTATGAATAAATATAATACAACCATCTTAACCAAACAACTTATACTTAATATTTTTTTACATTTAAGAAAATATACTTGTTTTAAATTATATTATGAGTTTTTTTTTTCATGTAAGTTTAATTTAAGTGAAACAGCTTAACTAAATTCAATCAATTTTAATAATAATAAAAAACAAATAAAATATTAAAAATTGAAAAAAAAAAATATATCAAAGGAAAAATAAAAGAACTACTTTTATTTTTATTTTTTTCCATTTTAAAATGAACTTTCAACTACAAAATATTTAGTATGGAAGACTTAATTTGTAAAAAGTAAAAGCGTGATAAAATAAATATATTTTAAGGTAGAATGAGAGGTCACTTATACGTATATATTTGTACAACTAACACACTTAAACTTAAACATATGAACTAATAAAAGAACTAACAAATTTAAACTTAAACGTATGAACTAATAAAAGATCGTTTAAACAAATATAGACTCATTTAACCTAGATTAGTAAACAAAAGTTAATTTTTATTTTTTAATTTATATATTTATTAATTAAATTTATTTATTTTCTCTATCCTTCTTTTTTATTAAATAAATCATTTAAATTTATCTCACTTCTAAATTTTTATTATTTTTATATTAGTCTCTTTTTTTTATCTTACTTTTTTATTCATTTTATTTCTCTTAATTATTAAATTCTCAATTTTGAAAAGATTTTAGTAATTTCTTACTGAACTTTCTTCTACTTTAATATTTTTGTGAAATGTTTTTTTTCTTATTTTATTTAATATGAACATAAATGAAATTAGTAATTATTTTTTTATTCATAATTTATAGTGAGGAATATTATTTTGTCTATTTGATTATTATTCTTTTATTGTTTTATGAATAAGTTGTTATTATTATTCAATTATTGATTATCACTATTATATCTAAATCATTGAAATTAAACAATTTTAAAATGATTAATAATTAATATTAATATAAGAAAAAGATATAAAAATAAAGAAATATAAAGTTAAAATAATTAATAATTAATATATAATTATATTATATTATATTTTATATATATATTTAAAATAATTAATAAAAAATATATGAAAAAGATAGAGATGTTAATTAATCAAAATGAAAAAGATAAAAAAATATATTAATATTTTATTAATAAATATATAAATTAAAAAATAAAAATTTACGTTATTAAAATAGACTAAATAGCGTGCATGTTTTATTAGTTCATATTAGTTGTATAAGTAGATTCGAACTAAGTGAGTTTTATTTCAAATTTATATTATTTATCTTCCACCAAATAAATTCAAAATTTTATTTAGTCTAAGGGTTATTTTTAAATATTTTTTTTATTTTTAAATGTTAAAAAACTTAATGAGTTAAAACATATCTAAAAAAAAGAGTAAAAGAAGTTGGTATAGAAATAAATAAATAAATAAGTAAAGATGTTAAATAATAATATATTAATTACAACTGAAATCTCATGAAAATCTGTAACAAGATTATAAGAATCTTTCTTTGCTCTTCCTCTGCTATAAATAGAGTAGTTCACCATTCCATTTTAGCATCACATCCTCATTAAAAAACTCTCTCTTTAAATTTATAAAATATATAAAAAATGAAGAGCTTCTCCATCTTGTTTATGGCGGTGGTAGTGGTAGCCCTGACCGGTGAATTGGCGGAGGCGTTGTGGTTGACGTGTGACCCGAAGGAGCTGAGTCCTTGTTTGGGAGCAATACACTCGTCGTCAGAAACTCCAACGAAAGAGTGTTGCGCGAAGCTGATGGAGCTTGGGCCATGTTACTGCGATGGAATTCACTACCCACGATACAGAGCTTACGTTAATTCTCCCAAGGTTCAGCGTGTCGTCGTCGCCTGCGACGCCTCTTTGATATGCCCTGATTAATTAATTATGATATTATATATATAAATATGCATGGTTGGATTAAAAAAAACAGATAAGAGACTAAATAAATAAATATATATTATTTTTAATTTTAAGTTTATTCATCATAATGGCTATATACGTACCTCTCCAAATATTTTATTTTAAAAGAAATGTCAATGCGAATCGTTTAAGCACAACGACAAAAGCATAACAAGAAAAGAAAGAAAGATAAAAAATAAAAATAAAAACAAAC
The DNA here is from genome assembly GCF_907164915.1 of Impatiens glandulifera. Taxonomy (NCBI): domain Eukaryota; kingdom Viridiplantae; phylum Streptophyta; class Magnoliopsida; order Ericales; family Balsaminaceae; genus Impatiens; species Impatiens glandulifera. Next base: position 64,786,472 of record NC_061863.1, read on the forward strand.
AAACAACGTGACATAATTATGTTCACAAATGACCAAAGGGTATGACAAAAGAACAAACTTTAACGAGCACGGAGATCTTCAATAAGATAAATGAGTTCCTCGACCGCATCAACTGGTTTTCCTAAAGAAACCTCCCCGATTGTCATAATAATATAATTATGAATTAAACGCATTGGTCTACTACGGTTACTAAACGTTCTCCGGATCCTTTCAAGCCAAATGGTCCACCAAAAGATAAGTGGGATAGTCGTCCAACGAGTCAGCCCGACCGAATTCACCGTCTCTATCCAAACTTCCCAACAACTAACAATAGATTTTGGCATAACCCACTAAATACCAGTCATATTTCATAAAAGACTCCAAATCGCCGTCACTCGATCCGTCACAATACAATGTAATTGTTATTAATCTATTTGTTTTCTAATAATAAAAAATTAGTATAATAATTTTTATTCTGAATTAATAAAATACATCATATTAAAAGTGTAATCTTGATCTGGATATAGTGGATCTGATTAAGCAATACATAAAAATATATATTTTAATAAATATCCAGTTTGAGAAGATCCCAATTTTCTTGAATAATTAGTTTAGGGACTCTTTCCATTGCACACACGCAAACTCACATAAAAGAAACATGAAGATACAATACATATATTATAATGCATAAAATATATTGTCAATTGATTTTGTTGTAGATTGTGACTAAATAAGTAATTAACACTTTTCAAATAACCTTGTTTTCTATATTTTTTTTATGATTTAACATCCTTATTTTTGTGACTTTTATTTATTTAAATAGGTTAGTATTTTAAATTGATATTTTCTACTGCATTTAAAAGTATTGTTATTAATCTATTTGTTGAACACCATATATAATTAATATTAATTTAACTTAAATTGTTTATATTGAGATATAAAGTAAAAATTATTATCATTTGTATTTGGACAAGTGTTATTCATCAAAATTCACGTGTCTCTACTCCACATGCCAGATGTAATATGCTAATATAATAATAATAGTAATTTTTTATTTCAATTTTTCAGGAGCGTTATTACTTCACTGATATGTCTATAAATAAAAGATTTTATTATAGTAGTATAGTACCCCCAACACCAATACAAAACATCTCTCAAACATTATGATGAAGCAAGGGCAGAGCATGAAAAGTTTCACGATCTTGCTGACCTCCATGGCGACTGTGGTGGTGATGGTGCTGCTGGCCTCCGAGCTTCCGGCGGCGAAGGCGGTGGCGTGCAACCCTCTAGACCTAACCCTTTGCCTAGGAGCAATAAGCTCTCCGACTGCTCTCCCTTCAAAGGATTGTTGTGCGAAGCTGAACGAGCAACAACAATGCTTTTGCGGTTACATAAAGAACCCCTTTTACAAGCCTTACGTTGAATCTCCCAATGCTAAACGTGTCGCCGTCGTATGTGGCGTACCAACTCCGCAATGCTAGATAATTAACCGTATTAATAAAATAATAACTTGTAATCCATCTCGGTTAATTATGATATATGTATGGACTTAATTTTCTAATTATGTTTGGAATTTGGAACTTCTATCATCAAATAATATTAAAAACTTATGAATTTGGTGATACACATGCATGCATGCTAAATATTTTATATTGTTTAGACTTTCACTCTTGCTCTTTCTTGAAGTGCTCAAATTAATTTAAACAATCTAGGAAGTTGGAGCTGGTTTGTATATTTAAAGATTATGAATCCAGATAAATATTTAATTTATTATATATTATTATAATTAATAACATATCGATATTTTAATATATAACTGAGTGTGACTACGTACATTACAACGTATCAAACTCACTCGCTTATAAAAAGTTACTAACTAAAGAATTGTTTTGTATCGATCATGTAACAATCAAATACAGAATTTGCAGTATACTTTAATCAACATATTATTCATTTTCATTTTAAGTAGTTGCTTAACGAACTTCTTTAGCAAAAAACTTTTCATAACGAGATGGATCGCATGTCCGCAATAATATCAAAGAATGTCGATGTATATGTTTGTAATTCTTCATCTCATTCTATCCAAATCTTGCATATAACAAGAATCTAACAACCTAAATTTATGATTAATACACCCAATTCCTAACAAACAATTAAACCTAGCTACTCATAAGGTTAAAGTTGTTTGATTTTATTATTGAACTTATGACATCTAATATGATGCTGCTTGTTTTTTAAATAATTTTGTGTGTTTATTTGAGATTACTTTTAATTTTAATGTGGCAGTAATATCTTATTTAAAAAGGTTGAATATGGAAACTTGAGCTTTTGTATTGAAAGTTTCATTGTTTCGTTCCGTTTTAGAAAACTATGAACTAAATCACGGACCACTTTTACATTGAATACTTTTGTTTTTAATACTAAAAGGTAATTATAATATTTATATTATTAGAATAAGATTTCTTTAGTCTTCCTATAAATTGTGCAGTGAATTGGTCCTTTCCAATGCACCCACTAACAGCTAGCTCGCAATTAATTAATTAAACCATATTGTCTAGATCTTTGAGAAATTAAAATGAAGAGTTTGTCAGTATTCTTGGTGACGATGGCTTTGGCGTTGGCGATGGCGTTGATATTAGTAATCCCGGGGGCGGAAGCGACGGGGACATGCAACCCTTTGGAGCTGAGTCCTTGCATGGGGGCCATAAGTTCGAAGAGCCAGATCCCTTCAAAGGAATGCTGTGGGAAACTGAATGATCAGAAGTCTTGCATGTGCGGATACATAAATAACCCTGTTTTCAAACCTTACGTTAATTCTCCCAACGCCAAAAGGATCGCCATCGTCTGTGGCGTTCCCACTCCCAAATGTACTACTACTGCCCATCTTCCTTAATTAATCTTCCTTTCATTAATTAATAATAATAATGCAAACAATATATATATATGCGAATTTTATGAATGCTTGCTAATTTAATCAATTCTCAATAAAATTAGTTTCATTATGGGCTGGCTAGCTTCATTTAGTTTATCGCTAAATCGTTCAGGTTTCAGCTTATTCGTATCTCAAACCGTATGCAATTGTGATTAATTAATTAATTAAATGCAGTTATAAACTGAATCAACTTTTATGCCAAGCTAATATATCGGAAAAAAAGTAGAAAAAAGTATATCCAATTTCTTATGAGAAGAAAATGAAATATAATTTTGTTTCTTAATTTAAGATACGTTCAAGTTTTTAATGAAGGATTTTGGAAATTAAGTTTTTGTTTGGGAGGAAACAATCTTTTTTTTTTTTTTAATACTTTTTAAATTATGTAAAAGATGTATAATTTAATGTAAAAATTAATAAAATTAATTTATTTTTTTTGGTTAGTTATCGTTCAAAAGAATTGTATATTATTATATTTCTTTTTAACATAGCCCTATACATATATTGCATCAAATATAGGGCCGTAAGAGACGGGAAATTTGATAAAAATGACTTAAGAAGAGGTTAAATGTGCTTGAGCGCATAAATTAAATTGCCCCGGTCATTACTTGAAATTTTTTTGACGAAAATACTTATTCGCGTTATGCGAGGGGAGTCATGTAAAAAGTCGATAATGATTGTGTTATTCGCGTGACGAACTTGTCTTCGCGTCACAATTATGTTATTCGCGTAACAATTCTACCCTACGCGTGACACGTGATTATTTCGTCAAAATATTTTAAAATAATCATTTACGTAGTAGAGTTTATACACCCCACGAATTTAAGATTATTTTTAGGTGATCCCGTAAAATTTAGTGTCACTAATTTGTTAAAGTTTTGATAAAATATATTTGTTTGTTAAATTATTCTCCGATCAGTTGCCACGTGTAACTAAGTCAACCGCCTTTTACTTATGTTTATACAAATTCGCCCTTCAAGAACTTTATACGCCATAATTCCACCCTCTTCTCTCTCTCTCTCTGTATATTCATCGCCATTTCTCTTGCTAACTAGCTAGGTCAGGATACTTAATTTGATCATTTGCATTTGTTAAGCTATGATTTCTCATCGATTCATACTATTCTTTCAGTAATTGTAGTCATTCAAGTATACGCCAGATTATTATTTATGTTCTCGATCGTCTAATTGTGTTCGTTCGTAGTTGATGATGATGACTTTCTCGTTTTGATTTTGACAGGAATGCTGAAAGAGGAGATCAGCTATGGCGGCGACACTAATAAAGAGAACGACGGAGAAGTAGCCGACTCATCGGCTAATCAATCTGATCACAGTACTACTCATTTCACTCAACGTCAATCCGACGAGGTTTATTTCAACTCTTTGCATCATCCGATGCTCCATGGAAATGCTAACCGGAGATCAATGCCGGTAGTTATGCCTTCGGAAGATTCAGTCGAGGATAAATCCGCTACAGATTTCACGACCGATAACCGCATGCAGGAAACTCGTTTCGTTCTAGAATATCAGCAACTGTATAATCAGTATGCGATGTTAATCGCTCGTGTTCAGGAATCCCTGGGAGAAGTTGAATCACTTCGCCAAGAGAATGATGATCTTCGTTTTGTCAATTCTGATTTGATGAAACGATTGAGTCTTCTATCGGAAGCTACGATACAAAATTGTATTCTCTCATCTGGCCGGTCGCCTCTATCCTCAATTGCCAATGACTTGAACCGCCTCAGTCTAGGAGGAAACGTCGGAGAGGATCTCGTCGCTAGCGAAGTTTCCAGTGTTAGTCCAACCAGCACCATTGAACAAGATCAATTTGAAGGACCGGCGCCTATGGATCGTGTTTCACTGCCAAAAAGCATCTCCGTTCGCTCAAGCGGTTACCTAACTATTTCTCATCGCGGTGGAAGCCGAGGAGGTCCTAGCAGGGGAATCCAGTCAAAAAACGCCAACTCAAGCGGATCGGTTAGTTTCATAAAACTAATTCCATGTTTCCTTGTATGCATCTAGTTATTAATTTTATGCACTGCTTATGAACAACATTGATTTCCTAATAAATTTGCAGCAGCAACGAGTTTATGTGCCAAGGGGTAAGAGAGAGGAGGAAGCGATGGAATTCGAGGTATACAACCAGGGGATGTTCAAGACCGAACTCTGCAACAAATGGCAGGAAACAGGGAAATGTCCATATGGAGAGCAATGTCAATTTGCACATGGCATCACTGAGCTGCGTCCAGTGATCCGTCATCCACGTTACAAAACAGAGGTCTGCCGAATGGTTCTTGCTGGCGTCCCTTGTCCATATGGCCACCGTTGCCATTTCCGCCATTCCCTAACTGATCAGGAAAGACTTCTCGGGCCACTTGCATTCAATTGATGAAGTACTTTGGAGTTGATTTGGTAAATTCTTGTTTGATCATATTCATTGTCCATTGATGGTAACTGACTGTGGAAGTAGCTAGTATATAATAATGCTAGTAATCATAGCATAGCATGGAATTCAATTCAATATAGATACTTGTGTGAGTAAAGTACACGTAGTAATGGAGGAGGCAAAAGCAGACATGGAGATCGAATATGGGTAGAGAGCCGCAATGAAAACTGTATTCCAGGTTCTTCTTGCTTTCTATGATTCTGAATTCTCTTTTGGATTGAATAAACATTCAGTTTGCATAATGCAATTCATGTATGCTGGACAAAACACTCAAGTAACTGTAAATTTTACTGTCTAGTATGTGAACCATGTGTAACTATGTACTGCTGCTATCTGCAATATCAAATCTGTATACATTCTTTCTTTCTTTCTGTAAATGGGTAGCTAGAGGAATGAATATATAACTTGTCAAGGTAATTGTAGATATATTATGTTATTTGTAATTGAAAGAGACCAGTAAATTGTGATGAATATATAGGCCATGAACATAGACTGAACTTTGATCTAAAGAGTTATGAACTTGTACATATTACCATCAATTTGGCAATAACTCAACAGATGTAGATGTATTTGTCTCATGCTAGGTTCAAATATAGCACTTGGGGTTGCCTGGATATGTTAATTGCTAGTTTGATTAGGTTTTGCCTTTCCACATGGTTGATGTTTGATCATTTGCTTATCCTTGTTTGATGATATTATTTGTTTAAAATTGTTGCTTGAAAGTATGTTTGGTAACAAAATAAACTTGGTTTTTGTAGTGACTTGAAATTATTTAGATTTGAAAACCTTAACTGACTAGTCTCATTATCTCTTATTCAACACAAATCCCTCTGAGCATTCAAACACATTACTACTGATCCTATCCTTGTCACAGCTCTCAATTCACCCATATAGACACTCAATTGTGAATTTTCCGATATTTAAAAGTAAATTTTATTAACTCATTACCTCATGAGTTTGAATTTGTAAAGATTTAGATGCAATTTTGTTGATCAATAATTTTATAAAATTCTGACAAAACTAGTTAAAAGCTTATAGATTTTTGAATTAGCAATGGGACTTTCTAGTTATTTTTATGGCGCCAACTTTTTAAATTCTGCCTGCATTACATATCCAGATAAAAGTTAGGATTCATGTTCTTCTCGTTTAATTATATTAAACTCCACCACCACGCTAAGATTAAAATGAGATTCTAATCGATGTAACTTGATTGATCGTCAAAGTTTTCAGTTAATTTGTTCTGAATTTTTGGATGTTTTGTTGTTTAATTTGGTTGATAATTCTGTATACAATTCTTATAATAACTTATGATTAACTAATTTTGTTGGTTTATTTTATCATTTTAATTAATTTTGTCTTAGAAAAATAGAAACTTCTATTTAAATCTTTTGATTGTTGTTTAGGGTGATTCAATTTACAAGTGTAAATAAATGATGATTAGTAGTTGAATAAGTTATTACGAATATATATATAATATTGAAACATTTAATATATTTTGGAAACTTGTTTTTAGCATTTTAAAAATTAAAATTAATTATAATTTTCTGACATAGTTCAAATGAAAAAAATTGGTTTATTAGGAGGTCATCCTATATTCTTACATTTAAAAAAATCAACTTAGAAAGTAAATAATTTAAGAAGACAATTTTTTTTAAGACTTGAATTGAGTAAATTTTTAAATTTGAAGAAATAAGTGGAAAGTTTTGACCATATGTAAAAGATAAAGTTTTCATTAATATGTGTGGTTAAATTATTCATTTTCAGTTTAAAAAAATGATTTCCTACACAGTTCTATAAAAAAACGTGTGATAAATATAAAAAAAAAAAGATAATCTCACAATCTAAATATTAATAATCAAAATAGTGAATCTGAAAAGATTGAGATTTTGAGAAAAATATTAAGTTATACAACACTTAAGCAAGAAAGAACTTTAATAATGAATTGACAATTAAATTAAATTATGGTGATGCTATCAATCAATCCATTAACAAATTATATATCAACCAAATATATTAATTTATGAAGATTAGTAGTAAGAATTTGTATCTTAATTATTTATATTTTGAGTTAATCATAATTCACACATCATATATTTAAATTATTATTGATAACTATTTAAAAAAAAATATATTGTTAATTTCTATCTTATACTTATTTATATTTAAAACAATGTCTTCAATAAATAAATATAAAGAATACAATTAAAATAAATTAAATAAAAGTAAAATAATTATTTAAAAATTAATTTAAAAAAATGATTATCAAATTCATTCTTTCATTTTCATAACATCCTTTTCTTTTACCGAATGCTAAATAATATTTTTTAATTTACTAATTTTAAAAAAAAATGATGATAATAATAATAATTTTGAAAAAAAAAACTGATAAGAAATAACTCATTCAGTTTAGAATATAGTTTTCTAGTCATCCATTATTTGCTGAGTTTTAGGGTTAGTTTGATTTAGCATAGGTAAGTTGTGTATGGGCGTTTGCTGCGTAATGCGTAATAAGTTGATACAGTAACTTTGCGTAATAAGCTCATGCAAAAAATTATAATAAAACACACTTTTACGTTTAAACTCAATTTTCTCTCCACCTCCGTCTCAAGGTTTAAAATTATAATCTCAGCATTTTCTCTCTCATCATTTTTAAATATTTTTTATTTATTCTCTCTCATCTATTTAATTTATCTTTAATCATTCTATTCATTCTCTCATCTATTTAATTTCTTTCTAATTATTTTATTCATTCTCTCTCATCTATTTTATATATTTATAATATTTTAATATAAAATTATTATAATAAAAAAATACATTTAAATATAATATTATTTATTATTTATAATATATGTATCTTAATATATAAAATAATTAAATAAAATATGAAATATAAATACATTTTTAATATTTTTATAATTATAGTTTTAGAAATTAAATTATCTTTAATTAACTATTTAAAATACTTATTATAATTGAGATAAATCTCAAAATGAATTATAATACTAAGAGTGTAAAAGAACACGAAAATAAATTTATAATTAAAAGATTTGGTAGAAAGAGGAGTGTGAAAAAAAATATATTATTAAATACTTTTATATATATTTATATATTTTTATATTAAATATATTTAAAATTATATATTTATAAAAATTAATATATTCATATCATTTATTTTAAAATATATTATTTTTTAATTTAAGTCATTTATTAATAATTAAAATTATATATTAATAAAAATTTATAAAAATAATATATTAATATAATTTATTTTCAAATATATATTATTTTTTTAATTTAAATTATATTAATATTTAAAATTAAATTAATATATAACATTATATATATATAATAATTATTATTAAATAATATATTAAAAATATTAAAAATAAATAAGTTGAGCATATAAATTGTATCAAACATACCCAAACTTAAGGATTAAATAAGTTGATATCCTGTCAAACATACTTAAAAATAAGCTGGATAAACTACGAATAAGCTAAATCAAATTAGCCTCTATACGGGAAAGTATTTTTTTGTATTTTCTTATATTTTTTTTAATATATATAATATAAGATATTTTAATATTTTTATAATAATTTTAATATTTAAAATGGAGTTTTTTATTAACAATTCCAGAAAAACAAAATCTTCATAAACAAACCCAGAAAAAACGGGAAATTGGATGAAATGACCCTGAAGAAAGGCCTATTTGCCTCCGTGGTCACCAGATAATTGAAATTGATCTGATGACCACTTTATTTTTTTTGGACAAAAATACCCTTTTCGCGTAACGCGAAGGGACTTCGCGTTTCGCGAAGGGAGTTTTTTTTATATAAATACTTAAAAAATTTTATTTCGGCATTTTCTTTCTCTCACTTCTCTCTCTTCTCTCTTTCCTCTCTTCTCTTAACGGCGTCGGCACGGCGGTGGCACGGCGTCGGCACGGCGGTGACACGGCGTCGGCACGGCGAAACCCTAAACCAAAACCTAAACGAACACATTATACAGATCGACGACGAAAACTCGTTCTAATATCAGGTGATTGGATCGATTTATGTTATTATTTCCATTGTGTTCATCTTTAAACCCTAAATCATGAGATTTTTTTATTGTTTATCTTATTGTTCATCTTATTGTTCATCTTGGTTGTTCATCTTGTCGATGATATGTTTGCAGTTAATGATGCTCTGATTCGGTTTCGTTTCAGGAAACATTAATTTAATTTTCACGACTTCACGTTTCGCGAAGGCCTTCACGTTTCGCGAAGGGCTTCACGTTTCGCGAAGGGCTTCACGTTTCGCGAAAGGCTTCACGTTTCGCGATGGCTTCACATTTTAGTCTTTGTATAATGTTATCTTCACTTCAGTACCAGTTTTAGTTCTTGGACTTTTTGACAAGGTATATCTTTGCCTCTGGCTGATTCTATTTATTTTGGATAATCGTGAACCGGAAAAGTAAATTGTTTGTGTTTTATAATAGGATGTGAGTGCATCTCTTTCAAAGCAGTACCCTCAATTGTACAAGGAAGGAATAAGAAATACTTCTTCAAATGGAGAGTTGTAGTGGCCTTGGCTGTGTTTTAAGTTTACCAATCATTGGTGATCTATAAATTTGTAGCCATTTCCAGTTCTACAAGTGTTGACTCAACTGTCAGGATGTTTGGCCTTCCCTTATGATCACCAGATGGTTCAGGAAATGCATGCAAATGAAATAGATATTAGTAGCAGTATAGGGTTGGTGGAGGTTGGTACTACCAGCTCAATCCAGAGGAATCGAGGAGATTTGCAATGGCATGGCTTCCTCGAGAGGGATCTAAACATACATGTTTTGCATTTGATTCACCCGGTTACGAATCCTTCTTTGCATCTCAAGCCGGTGAGCTTGCACCTCTCAAGGCATGGGATGTTGCTAGAAGAGTCAGCATGAGAGGAAGGAAACAACTTCTTTTGTATATTAGTTTCATTCTTTTAGGAGTACAGTCTTCAGGAAAAAGATGTATACTCTTACAGATATACAGTCTTCAGGAAAAAGATGTATACTCTTACAGATATAGTATGTTCCAATAACTTACAAAATCATTGTTGAAATTTTAGACAATTTTCTTATTGAATTGTGATTTATGTTAAAGATGCATGTAACAAATATCAGTTTCAAATAAAGCGTTGTGGTGGGTTCCTATAGATTTTGATTTATATATATTATTTAGATGGTCGATGAAATGAATAGTCGTTTAAATGCGACAAATAAACCATTGTGAAAGAAAATAAAATAAACATATTAAAAAGTGTGAAGATCTTCCGAAATGGAAATGAGATCCTAATCGAATCTGTCGGATTTCAAGATTGAATTTCATATAATATCAAAATATAGCATTATCTACATTTTTCATATAATGTCAAATGACAGCCTAAAATTGTTGAAAAATAACGCCCATCACAAACTCGCAAATCTAAGTCTCAAAATATTTATTTTCCAACTAAGGCATGGATTGCCAGAAGACGAAGGCACCCACTGTCATTCCAAAGAAGGTAGATACTTTCACCATCTTCTTCCTCTTGCAAGCCCTAATTGACCTTGTTTCTTCTGCTTCTGCCAAAGAGAGACCAACAAAACACATTACAAAGGAGATTAGGTTATGATCTAGATCGAATACAGATAGAATTCTTCAATAATCAACTAGATCCTAGTACAGAAATGCTAGCCCTAACTAGCAATGCACGGGATTGAAGCTGCAAATAAGAAGACATTATGATAAGACAAATTAATCCGAAAATAACCTAGGCGAGATCAAAGATGAATCATTAGAAGAAGAAGATTCAATAAGCATTCACATGATTCTTAATTCGGATCGAGGGAGGGAGAGAGAGACCGACCTGAAGAAGTTCTTGACTTACAAATTAGGGCTCATCGACCGTCTGGGTCTTCGCGAAACGTGAAGCCCTTCGCGAAACGGGAAGCCCTTCGCGAAACGGGAAGCCCTTCGCGAAACGTGAAGCCCTTCGCGAAACGTGAAGCCCTTCGTCGATCTGTATAATGTGTTCGTTTAGGTTTTGGTTTAGGGTTTCGCCGTGCCACCGTGCCACCGCCGTCAAGAGAAGAGAGGAAAGAGAAGGAAGAGAGAAGAGAGAGAAGTGAGAGAAAGAAAATGCCGAAATAAAAAATTTTAAGTATTTATATAAAAAAAACTCCCTTCGCGAAACGTGAAGTCCCTTCGCGTTACGCGAAAAGGGTATTTTTGTCCAAAAAAAATAAAATGGTCATCAGATCAATTTCAATTATCTGGTGACCACGGAGGCAAATAGCCCTTTCTTCAGGGTCATTTCGTCCAATTTCCCGAAAAAACCCGGTCTGGTCGGTAATTTGAAAGGATATGAAGCAATAAATAAATAAATAAATGACTTGTGATTTGAGTGGGGTTCTTTTTCTATATTAATAGTAGAGAATCAAGCGGTCGGATCTGAACATTTTGCTCTCTTTATCCTTTCTTTCCCTACAACAAACAAACATATCTGATCTATCTAGGGTTTCCCAGTCACATTCTTCTCTTATTTTTGGCAAAAATACCTCCATCATTTCCATATGTCTGTCCCCTTATGAACCTTTACTCCATGTAAATCTTACACAAATATAGAAACCCAAACCCTCAATTTCTGACAACACACCCCCCATTTCATTGTATGCTGGTTTCTTCTATGCCCCATATCACTACTTTCCTTAAATGTTTTGATTTCATGTCATATTGAAAACTTTTTTTTTTGTCTCTACATTATGTATATAGATAGATGGTGAGGGAAAAGATTCAGATCAAGAAGATCGATAATGCTACTTCCAGACAGGTCACCTTCTCGAAAAGGAGAAGGGGTCTCTTGAAGAAGGCAGAGGAACTTTCGATTCTATGCGATGCAGATGTTGCTCTCATAATCTTCTCTTCAACCGGAAAACTCTTTGAGTATTCCAATTCCAGGTTTCTCTCTTCCTTCAGACTACTGTATAATTCTTGTGCTATTCAGTTGCTTCAAAGTTATTTAGAATTTCATTCCTTAAAGAATGTTTTGACTTGAATCTATTTTTTTTTTAAAGAAAACCCATTATTATTGGACTGAAAATCAATGTTTTTGTTATACTTTTACTTTTACTTTTCTTAAAGAAGAAGAAGAAGAATGTTGCTTACTTCAGAAACTTGGGGATAAATTTCTGACACCTCTCATATACTAAAGTGGTTGTTTTTACCCAATTGGTTAAGGTATATGAGATTTGAATAACTTTTAGATTCTCCAACTAACTAGTTTAAACTTGACAATCTAGTGTCTATTTGGCTTAGGGCCAAAACTCTACTTAATTAGAGCATGTCATATAATTATATTCAAACTTTAAAACAAGGCATTATTGTTGAAGACAAACTTGACAAATATGATAATCTCATTTACCTTGATTGTTAGTGTATGTTCATCACATTGAGCTTATGTAACTTTTGTTTTTTTGTTTTGTTTTTTGTTTTAGCTTATATATATATATTGTGATGTGTTGGGTTGGGTGGAGGAATATTGATGCTTTTGTGAAAGATCATAGGGCTCCTACTTTCCAAGTGTGATTTTTTGTTATTGGTGAAGATCTGATTTTTATCACAGAGTGTACATTGGAATTGTAGTTATTATTAATGGTTTGATGGTTTTCTTAATGTTTTTGTTTTTCCATTTATCACCTTTTCTCCAATAAATTTTTATAAACATTTTGATGATAAAAATTGCGTTTTAAAGTAAATAAATTGAGAATTATCTCTTACGACGACTAATTTTATGTATACAAGCATTTTTTTTAAAAAAAAAATATTAACGCCCAACTTTTGAAGTAAGGTTTTCTTCAGGGTTGTTACATAAAGCTCACATGGAAAATTGTTAACTATTTTCAAACATGTTTTGTTTTTGAGTTTTGGTGCATTTCATTTTTTAGTTCGAGTTAAGCTCTATGTAATACTTGTTCCAGTTAACTGGTTAAGTCACTTGCATTAATAATGTTGGTTATTCATTTGTTGAGATATAGAAAATACTTTATTGATAGAAAATTTGATTACAAAAGAGATCCTAATATGCTAATTACAGGATAATGTGATGTTCCCAATATATATTTTGTTCATAATTAATACAAGCTTTCTTGTTTAAAAATAAAATAAATTCCTAATATGTGTTAGGAAACTCCTATTGTTTCAATTCTTTCTTTGTTTGTATTTTTTAGTCAAAAGGATTCAATTTTTTTTTCAAAGTTGGTGGGCTGCCATGTATTGTTTTACCACCAACTCAAGGTGAAATCATCGACAATCTTCCCATCTCCTATTCAGCGGTGTGTGCGCCCAATGATTGTAACAAGTTTGAGCTTATTTTTTTTTAATCATTTCGCTAAAGTTGGAGATCGAAAGAAGTGACCGTTCGAACGCTCGAGGTTATCCTTCTTCAGTTGAACCCGAGTTCATATGAAAATCGGGACATGGATATTTGTGGATGTTATATAATTGACAAACAAGCCTTGAGTGGGATTTTGTTTTGCTCATTGTCGTGACTTTTATTTATCTTACTATTTCCCCTTTTAATATGCGAACATTCGAGTAGACTGTGGTGCGTTATAAAAGTTGTAATTGTTTCCAAAACAAAATTTATAGTATGTTAGATATGAAATAATAAAAGATAAATATGACCAAAATTTAATGCTAAAACATATTTAACCCTAACTCTTTCAAATCTTCAACATTTCACCTTGAATCTTAAGATACCAAACAACTTTCATTTGCAACATAAGGAAATATCCACTTGAACACATCATTTGCAGCCACCTAATTATTGACTTGCGAAACTTGATTTAGATTTTCTTCTCGCCTACATTTATTTTTCGGGTTTCATTGTATTTGGTTATCATTTCTATGATTGACATGATATTTGCATTAATGTTTTGTCTTTCAAAAGGGAAAAAAGGATTTTGGTGGTGTAGTATATTAATAGTCTTGAAGATGACGTTTGATGATGTAGCACATATTCTAACAATTTGTTGTTTAGTATGAAGGAAATACTTGAAAGGCATAAGTTACATGCAAAAAATCTAAAAAACTTGGAACAACCATGTCTTGATCTTCAGGTAATTGCCAAAAAAAAAAAAATTCTCCCCAATGTCTTTTCTGTTTCTTGTGTGGTTATTGTGTTTTTTTTCAGCTTGCAGAGGATGATAAGTATACCGCGTTAAGCAAGGAAATTGCAGAACAAAGTCAGCAGTTGAGGTAATAGATTTATGAATACTGATTCATCAGTTGCTCAATGATCATAACGGACATTTTAAATGTATTATGAAAATCAGGCAGATGAGAGGGGAAGAGCTCCAAGGTTTAACTATTGAAGAACTACAACAGCTAGAGAAATCTCTTGAAGCCGGATTAACTAATGTGATTGACAAAAAGGTATTATAGCTTAGTTCGGTTCCCATATTGTCGAATTCTATTTGGCGATAAGTCATGTTTACAATTTTTTATTGTTTTCAGGGTGAGAAGATTATGAAGGAGATAAACAAACTTCAAAAAAAGGTCAGTCACCAACAATCATCACCATATCTTTATGCTTTTTATGAATGAAATTTGATTTTTGTTTTTTCTTCAGGGAATGCAACTTATGGAAGAAAATGAGCGGTTAAGACAACAAGTAAAAAATGACATATATAAAAAAAATTCGCTCTTTCAATCGTAAATTGTACATGGTAATTAGTTAGTCCTGTTGAAAATGATCAGGTGATTGAGAAAACAAACGGCGGCAGTGGTCGTTGGGGGGTAATAAGAAGTACTGATTCAGAAAACATGGTTTGCGAGGAAGGATTGTCGTCGGAATCAGTAACCAATAATAATATTTGGAACTTAACTGGTGGAGGAGGACCTCCTCCTCCTCAAGACTATGAGAGCTCAGACACTTCTCTGAAGCTGGGGTGAGTGAATTTTATCTTCATCATCTTTGATTATAATAATGAATTCTTATTCATTATTGAATCTAAAATATACTCTTATGAATGAATATGCAGATTACCATGAATAAAAAAGATGGAGAAAGTAAGATGTTTACTTTAATGGAATGGAATGGAATGGAAGTACAAGAAACTAATAGTTGAATGTATGTAAACTATGAATGTATGTAAAGTGTTGTTGTAGCTAGCTTGCTAATTATTAAGTAACTTTGTTTGTCTTTTGAATCTAAAACAGCTTTTCAAGTCACCTCTAATATTACTTTTGTAAGTTTGCATAAATGTAGAAAACCAATATTTTGTCCTTATAATTTTGTATTTTTTTAAAGGTTTTTCATCTATATCTGAATTTAGCTAGACCTAGTGCTAGCTAGTGATTTCGATTTTAACAGAAAACTGTTAAGTTGAAGAGGGGAGTTTGATTTTGATTGAAAACTAGTTAAGTTGAGGAGGGGTTACAGGTTAATTAATTAGTTACTATGGAGAAGGGTAAAATCAAATTATTAAAGTTTGGAGGATGGAAACATTAAGCTTTAACTTGGCTAATCCAATCAGAAAAGAAATGTCCTTTTTTAGTTTGAAGTTCCTTATTAGAAGATTATGTTAGTTTCTATTGATGTTAACAAATTTAATATTTTTTTAATTTTTTTAGTTTCTAATATTATTTCTATTTCCATTTAAGATTCTAAAATTTTATGTCAACAGTTTATAATATCAATAATTCTTTTTTTTATGTTAAATTCTTTACAAAAATAAATAAACAATTTTTTTTTTTACATTTAAACCTTTTTTAAGAGAAAAAAATCTTTGGTTTTTTTACCTTTTTTTTCCTCTGATTATTTATTAAAAAAGAAATAGGTCTGATTTGTATTTGTTTGTGTTTAATTAGTTTTTGTTATTATAAAAATTTTGATATAAGAAATATGGGTTATTCATATTTTTCCATCTTCTACAATTATTTATATATTTTTTTATGGTAATTAATCTTATTTGATTTGAAACTATTGAAATATTGAGTAAACATAAAATTTTATTAATATATAATATAAAATATATATTAAAATTAATTGATAAATTAATTTACATGGTATATCTAAAAAAATGTATATATATTATACACTTATATGTGAAATTTGTAAAGGAAATGTGATGAGATGACTTTATAAAGTCGTTACCGTGCCTAATAAAATTTGTGAAAATAATTACGTCCTTTGTATTATAATGAAATACCCGTCGCGTAAACCTAACATTACTACGAATTTGAGTTCCATCGCGGAATATTTTTCCAGGTTGCTCAAATTTTTGTTAGCCACGAACATTTCAAGGTTATTATTAGGGACATCTCATCAAAATTCCCATTTGTAAATACATGAATAAATGAAAATGATTTATCTTGTAAAATAAATAATTACTGAAAAATATATATATTTATAAAGGCAGGTTTCTTCTCCGAAAGTCATCTTCAAATTATTTTCTCCGATGGCCGGCGGTCTAAATGCTCCTCCGTTCACGGCGCCAAGCTTATCGGGACGGGGACGACGACGACAGTATAATCAGCAATTTCTTCTTCCACCTTCATTCTACTACTTCAAAGCTGCGCCGTTGCCGCAAACTTCGTATTTTGCCTTTTCTCGCCTCCACTATCAACCGAAGCAGCAGTTTCTTCGTAAACAGAAACTGAATGTTGCCTCCCGCTCTAGCTACGAAGTCGGTGGACCTGAAGAAGAGATGCTTCTGAATTCCCGCCGAGGAGAATCCTCCGAGGACGAAAAGTGGAGCCCTTCCCAGTATCAAGCTCTTCTAAAAGGAGGAGAACAGGTCGTCTCCGTCCTCGAAGAGATTGCCAAACTTGTAAGTACATATTTATCTAACATTTCTATGTTTCATCTTAAACCCTACCTACACCTCTAAAACCTCTAAGGCTGAATTCAAGCTTTGATGTAGAAAACAGATTAGTTTTCATGAGTTCTTCATAATATTGATGAATCTAGGGATAATATCTTTGTAAAATATGGTATCAGTGACTCTGCATCTTCCTTATGTCATCAATTGTTCAGTTTGCAAAGTCCTTGTTATATTAGTATGTTTACTTAATGCCGATTTGTCAATTGAATACAATATATATATATGTGTTAGAATATGAATGTATCTACCATTCCATACTTGTTTGGAGTTGGAAAACAAGCTTGAGTTTCTTTCATGTTTTAACACTAACAAAGATTGTGAGATTTCCTTTGCTAATTATTGTATTCAATATGTGCTTGTGGTTGTTACAGTTGCAAGATATGAATATGGATGAAGCATCAGAGAAGATAGCAGTGGAATTAGCAGCACATGGAGTCATAGGGAAGAGAGTTGATCAGATGGAATCAGGGTTTATGATGGCTTTGGATTACATGATTGAACTTGCTGATAAGGATAGAGATGATAAGGTAGACCTTTACATTTTTTCTTATCTAACAAAGAAAGTCAGCTTCTATTTGTTATACTTCATCCAAAAACTATAAGGATCACTTTTCTTGATTCCGTTATGGTTTGATATGCCAATGGGACATGTTGAACACGATAAGGTTTATTGTATTTTTAGCGAATTGATGAAACGCCATACCAAAACAGGCCAAATATGATAGTATGGTGTGTAAGTTTTTTCCGCTTTCCTTTTCTGTTTTGGGTATCTCGATTTTCCTTTGTCTTATGTTTTGCATGGAGTTCAACTGATTTTCCTCTTTTATTCAAATAAAAATTGATGTTGTGGAGATTTTGACCTCAACTATTTGACCATTTTCGTCTCAGCGCAAGTCTATCCTGGAAGTCATTAAGGAGACAGTGCTGTCCCATCTTACCAAAAAATGCCCCCCACATGTGAGAAAATACTTTGTATTAGTTACTGTTATCTCGAGCTTGAATTTAAGAATGCGACTTACATTGTTTACTGCCTGATTATTATAGGTTCAAGTGATTGGCCTTCTTTGTAGAACACCTCAGAAAGAAAGCAGACAGGAATTACTCCGACGTGTTGCTGCAGGTGGTGGTGTATTTAAAAGTGAGAATGGGACAAAAGTTCATCTCCCATGTGCAAATTTAAATGAAATAGCTAACCAGGCTGATGATTTGCTGGAGGTAATTGTTGAATAAGGTGTTTCAACGAGTTAGAACCATTGAAAATATCATTTAAATTGAACCATTGAAATTATACCAATTGATCAACTTCATATGTGTTAATTTTGCCAAGTTCTCTCTGCCACTTGGAGAAGAATCTGCACGAATTGGAATTTTTTTGAGGAACCTATAGAGAGATTTGGATTTGGTTCGACAATGTGTAGTTGATCTTAAAAAAATGGGAAAAACATGGTTGGTGAAAATGGAAAGGTCTTGCTCAATAGTCTTCTCAATTTCTGCAGACAATGGAAACACGTCCAGTTGTTCCTGATCGAAAGCTACTGGCGAGGCTTGTTTTGATTAGAGAGGAAGCTCGGAATATGATGGGAGGTGGAATATTAGATGAAAGGAATGATCGTGGTTTAAATATACTTCCCGAGGCGGAGGTTATTTGATTGCTACTAAATGATTCAATATGTTACATGCCTCTGACAAGTGTTGATTGATACAATGTAATTTCTTCTGTCCAGGTGAATTTTTTAACTAAGCTTGTATCACTCAAGCCTGGTACAACAGTTGAGACGATGATAAGAAATGTGATGATGGGAAAAGAAGAAGGAGAAGAAACTTCCGGTGGTGCTGATTCTAAAAGTGTTTCTGGTGGAATTACCGGGAAGGTATTTTCATTTTTAACCTGTTAAAAGTTAAACCAAATGCCATATACAATGCCTATTCACATTATTTTTGGATGTCTAGGCTAGTTTTACTGGCCTAAAGCCACTTCCTGTTCGACCTGGCATGTTTCTTGAGACAGTCTCCAAGGTAACGATGTTGTTATACATGCTTAGGATAGGGCGGGTTACAGAAATTTTATGATAAATTGACAAAAGATGTTCTTTTCTTTTTCTTCTAGGTTTTGGGCGGCATATATTCTGGGAATGTGTCGGGCATCACAGCACAACACCTTGAATGGGTAAACTAGTTTGATGGCGATGATGTTGTGGTTATTTTAAGAGAAATAATCTGACAAACAGAAAGTGTTTCCAAATGGATATAGATGATGCCTGTCTGCCTTTTATATATCATGTCTAGGATGCTAATTTAAGAGAATTATGAATTGAAAATTGTTCTGACTTGGATCTTGGTTCATTTTGTCCAGGTTCATCAGAAGACGCTTCATGTGCTTCAAGAAATTGCCTTTTCTGGCTAGCTAGAGAAAGGGTTTGCGATCCAACCAACCGACCAATCTTTTTTAGGTAGTAGTAGTAATGTTATGAATTGTAAATTGCCAGACTCTTGTTGTAATAAATAGGGATTTGCATGCCCTTTTAAATATATAGATAGATATATGGTGAGCTTCAATAATGACATAAAATGATATCCATTAATGATGATCTCGGTTTTCCTCCGGTGAACTTGATCCTGGACAGACAGACACGGCCTGAATCCACTCACATTTGATTTGAAGTAGAGAAGATGCTATTTATTTCATTTAGCTATCATAATTAATCAAAATATTAAAAGGTGAAGAATTGATTGATAATGATATGATTTTCAGTGATTAGGCACTTGTAATTGTCAATCGGATATTTTTTAAGTTTGATATCATAGTTATGATATCATTTCTATATTCCAACACTCCTTTTATTTTAATGTAGCGTTTAACATTTGACTAATGTTGATAGTCATTATAACTTTCAATCTTCTTCTTCTTCTATAATAATTGATTGATAGTTATTTCTTTATGTAAAGAATTGAAGTTCATATCTCAAGAGCAGGCTTCTTATTGTTCTAGTTTATTCGTTCTCAAGTACACAGATAGTAGAGAGAGACCAATAAGCAGTACTACTGTAAATAAATGTTAATTCTATAAATTAAGTTGTTTTTTAGTTGCATCATATATATTTTTGAGACAAACAGACCGACCGACCGACCTCTTTTTAAAGCAAAATACAAAATAGAGGTGTAGTAGAGCTTCATCCATCCATCCATAATATATACCTATGTTTCAGGAAACACACTACTACTCATGTTCATCATGTTTTATACTTAGAAAAGTAAAATCTGATGCAACCCATCTCAGAAATCTCGTATTCCACTTCCACACGAAGAAGAGGAGGCAATTGTGATGATAACCATGTTTGATATTGACGTATTCAGTGCTCATAGTGAGCATATCATGATCGGTATCTATGTTCTTCAACATGTTGGCCAGGACGTAGAGATTCATACACATGGAAATGTTGGCGTCAAAACTCTCTGATCTAAGAAGAACATACACATGAGTAGAAAAGATGCCAGAGTCCATTCCCCGAATACACAAACCAGTCGATGATAACACTGTATATATACATCACCTTTGATGGCCTCAATAATCTTCTTCAAAAGACTACCATGCAAAAACCTAAGTTCCAACATTGCTGCTGCCTGCCGAAGAAGAAGACAAATAGATTCTGGTGGAATATCAAAAGAATGATAATATTTGCTTAATCTATATATATAATAATAATAATAATAATAATAATAATAATCAATGTTTTTATCCTAAAACATTTCTCTTAATTAATTTATATTTATTACTCTCTTCAATAATTATATTTTATCATATATATTCTCATCATTATCTTCTATATTTATATTTAAAAATAATTATAAACATAAGTTATATAATATTCTCTATTCATTAATTTTAAAAAATAATATAATTAATATATACATAATTTATAATAATTATCAACTAGATTTATATAAAATATATAATAACTTTGTAAATGAGGTATATAGAACAAGATAAATCATCTCTTCATTAATTTATAGATTTTATTATATTTTCCATAATATAAATATATATATTCTCTCATTGATAATTATATTTTGTCTTTTATCGTATTATCTTTAAAATAAATTTAATCTTTTTTATCATGACATGTTACATAATTTATTTGATTTTAAAGTAAAATTTAATTTATTTTTCTCTAAAATTTTAAAGTAAAATTTAATTTATTTTTCTCTAAAAGATTTTACTTATGTTCTAATTTAGAATTTAAATGAGACCTGTTTTTTTAGTTCCTAACATTCATCTAGACTAAGACATTTAAGTATTGAAAGTTACATTTAAATTTAGTTGAGTTACTTGAAGGATAATGAATATGGACCGAAAACCGATAAACGATTCGGGTCTCTGCAATTTGTCCCAAAATTAATGTTAATACATCGAAAAGTCAGAATTATTATGAAATTTTTCTCATATATTTTTTTTACACCTATAATATAAGTTATGAACACTACAATTTAAACAAAATTATGTAATAAGAAATATGTGTATTTTATAAAAGGTAGAAAAATCAATACAAATTGTAACATGCCTTGTAATCGTTTCAACTGAGACTAATGTGCAAACTCCTTTTCTTTTTTCGTCTAACCAAAATATAATCAAGCCTCAAGAAAAATTACCATCACAATCTCTCAACTGAATCAATGATTCATGAATAAAAATCAAACGGAATGGAACAAATATATTAATCTGAATGTTCTTTTTCTACTTCAACAATCAATAATGTTAACTTATTCTATGATTAATTAATCTCAACTATCATCAACTAGAAAGATTCTCGTGCGATGCACACGGATAAAAATATATTGTTACAACATCCCGTGTTCATCAAATTTGGTATTGAATCTAAAATATAAAGTGTTATTAATCTAATTGATTAAAGAGTTATATTTGTTTTTGTTAGGTTGTGACTTCGAAACTTACTTATAAAATTTTTAATTTTATTTTTAATCATTTTAAGTTTATGGGCGGGTTAACCCAGAATCCGACCCAATATTTATTTATTCTTATATATATATATATATTCAAATTAATCATTGTTCTCGATCCGATAGCCCAGATACTTTCAAAATTAAGTATCATTATAAAATTATAATCACTTCTATCGACATACACCAGATTATAATTACTTCTATCGACATACACCTTAATGGTACGTTTCAACTTTATCTATTAAAGCATTGTGAAATTCTAATAGTTCCTAGTTGACTATTTATCATGTATACACCTTAAGCTCAAGAACTAAGGCAAATTGTTTTTTTTATTTAATCTTCAATTAATCGATTTAGAATGTAATTCAAACAAATACACTTTATAAACTAATCACCTATCAAGTATAGACAACGAAACAGGTTATATATAAAATGTTTTAATTAATTAAATTTACAGAAAAAATTATTTCAGAATGATAGAGACTAATCTTTAAAATATTATATTAAAAAATTAATCATAAATCCTTAATTAGTTGAACTATAATATATTTTTTAAATCAGTATTTTTATAAAATAAAAATATATAATATCAAATTATAAAACCCCTCTTTTGAAAATAGAATTGAAATAAATCTAATCAAAAAGCTAAACTACATCAGGCGGCGCCGCTCCGGTCTTCAAATGAGATCGCGTTTCAGTCGGCGACGAAAACTCCGTCAATGGCGATTCGAACAAACGCCGTTTTGCTTTCGCTCGATTAAAGATCAGTTGTAGTCGGCCTATATCAGATTTGATTTCCTCATGCTGTCGCGGCCAAAGTAAGTTTTTTCTCTTCTCTTAAGTTCACAAATCAAATGGCTTCAAAACTAATTCACGCAACAAAATTTGAAGCTGCAAATCCATTAGAAGTTTCTCTAATAGAAGCTTTTCAATCTGTTGAACATCAATTGAGACCTCCATTTCCTCTCAAAGTTGCATCTTCAACATCAGATTACTTAGATTTCAACAGAGCAATACTCTATGGAATCTTATGTGAACCGCATTCAGCACACATTCATATGAAACATCTATATGGAAAAGTAACAGATGGATACAATTTCTTCACAACCACCATTATTAATCTTGTTAATGATCTATACCCTAGACTTCTCCAATCAGTTAAGCTTCAATTACTCTGGATCACCAATGAAATGATTCATGTCTCTTCCATAGGAATCGATGGATTACCTGTTGCCCTTATGAGACAAATCATTGGAGGCGATTTAACTGAAGGAAACATATGGTTATGTTTTGAATTACTTAAACTATTGATGAACAAATGGGATTGTTTATTAGATGAAAACCATTTCATCTTAACAAGTGCTCTCTACACATTTCTCCGCTTGTTGGCTGATCATTACAGGTACAACGATCCAAATTTATCGGTTTTGAAGAAAATGGAGATTGATTTTTGTGTTAGAATGTTGAATGAACAGTTTGGATTGTGTATTACAATCGGTAGAGACCTTATTCGTCTTCTTCAAGATCTTGTTCATATACCCGAGTTTCAACTTATATGGAAGAGTCTCATTCTTAATCCTTCAAATTTCAAAGTGGACACATTTTCAGACATCTCACAGATTTACATGAAAAGGACATCGAGTCGTTATCACTTGCTCCGAATTCCACCTGAGATGGAAACCAATCTTCGGTTTTTGCTTACACATGTTAATCTTGGTAGTCAAAACCGATACCAAGCTTGGTTTATGAGGAAATTTCTTTCGAATCCAAACAGGGACAGTCTAGTAACTGATATAATTCGGTTTGTATGTTGTGGGCATCATCCGACAGTTGAGATCATTCGATCGGATATTCTTCCCAGATGGGCTATTATAGGTTGGCTGTTGAAATCGTGTACGAAGAAGTATCATGTAGAAGCGAGTGCTAAGTTAGCATTGTTCTATGATTGGCTTTTCTTTGACGAAAGATTTGATAATATCATGAACATTGAGCCTGCGGTTTTACTAATGGTGAACTCGATACCTCAATATATCGATATGACGAACAGTTTACTGGAGTTTCTTCTTCTTGTTGTCGATAATTATGATGTTGAGAGGAGTGGTTTAATTAGAGAACGGGTGACTATGGTTTTTAATATGCTTGTTGCGAAAGGAGTGATTCGTTCTATCGATGTTTTCGTTCGTTGCGATGGATTGTCTCCGAATCTTAAAGAGAGTTTTTTGAAGCTGTTGATGCGTAGAAAACCGCAAAGTGTTGACAATCAAGGTATTTCCATGCCTGATTTGCATTTACAAGTTTCTCCTCAACGCAGTTAAAATTTTGATTTGAGATTACTACAATATAAAGTAGACTAACTATTTTATTTTAAGTGAACTTTTAATTAGTTAAATTATTATAATTTTAAATTTAATTCATAGATTATTTAATTTTTACAATTTTACAAATTAAAGTGAATTTGTATTTAAGACATTCTAAAGTGAATTCAAAATAAGATGGTAAGTTGAAATACTAAGTTTTATTTTCAGCTTTAAGTTAAATGGTTGAATTGTGGCAATGACTACAGGTCCTAAATTAAAAAAAAAATATTAGTTTGTTCTTACTATTCTTTTAAAGTAATTTGTTATAATTGAAACTAGATTCTAAATTTTACAATTTACAATTAATATCATGCAAAGTTTATATTATAGAAAAAGCTCCTTTTTATATCAGCAAATTTATTTGCTTTTTATATATAACAAGAGAAAATACAGTTATATTTATAATTAAAACATTATTTCATTCCTCTCTCAGTTTATTAATAAAAATATTAAAAAATATATTTTCTTTAAAAAAAAATCATTATAACATTTTATATTAATATGTTTTAAAAAATCATTTTATAAAAAAAAAAAAAAAACTCATTTTGTCACCAATTTTTAAATAATTCAAAATTTATTTAAGTAAATATCAAACAAAGTCCTTAGATATTAAATAAGCTGGTCTTATTAATATTTTTTTTTTTTGGAATTTAAGAAGCTAAAAAAGTTGGTCAAGTATAACTTAAGTTTTTGCTCATTATAAATTTGATCATTTTACAATAACACAAAAAAATTACATTGAAATTTATAACACAAGGAAAAATAAAACCTATATTAGACCACCATACTATGAATGACATTTTAGCTATATCAAAACAGAACCATTTAACTTGTTTCCATTCACAAGAACTCCCATCAAAATGTTAAGCATTTACCTCGATTGAACCGATAACTTCTCATTCGCACTTAATTGACCGATAAATGTGCCGAACAAAGAACAAAGCAGCTTGAAAACCAACAGTCCCAAGCATAAGGAAGAAACCGTAACATATGCAAGCCATATATCCAAAGAAGTACGATGTCTGCATGAAACCCGACATTTCTGATCTGGCGTAGTAATAGTACAGACAATACCCATATATGAACATACCCGTTGATCCACCACAAACGAATGATCTGATGGTTATCATATCAATCAATTATAAACATAAACCAAAAACAAGTAAGACA
Source organism: Impatiens glandulifera (assembly GCF_907164915.1). Taxonomy (NCBI): domain Eukaryota; kingdom Viridiplantae; phylum Streptophyta; class Magnoliopsida; order Ericales; family Balsaminaceae; genus Impatiens; species Impatiens glandulifera. The sequence continues at coordinate 64,812,203 of NC_061863.1, forward strand.
AGAGGGGCATTGACAGATATACTTACCTCCACCACCATTGATGATCCTCTGCAGCAAGTTGGAAATAAGTCAAACCAACAGTTATGAAGGCGGTGACGATCAAAAGAATAATGAAGACTATGAATAAGATGCTGTATATGGTGTATATTTTGTGACCCCAAATACTTGCAAAGATGTAGTAAAGCTCAATGTAGATAGCACTGAAGGGAAGAAAACCAGCCATTGCCATTTGAGGAAGGGCACTTCTGTACCACGGTTGTGTTGGAATTTCTCTAGGATATTTTGCTGTTCGAACGGGTGCTTGAAACACCGGTTTGCTATTTTTTCCAGCAATCCCACCCAATACCAGTAAAGGTGATGTCACAAGAGTAAATATCAATAGAATCACCAAAATTGTACCAAATGGCAATGCTGCTGTGGCACTATAGGCTATCGCCACAGTATTAAGGAAGCAAAACGAGATGAACAGAGGCCCACTAAACAATGTCCCTGTCAGTAGTAGATTCCTAACCTGTCAAAGTTATTCGGCAATAAATTGTAAAAAGTGTAGAAAACTAAGAATAACTGAAAGGTAATCGGGAGTTTTTTTTAATCTGTTAGGGTTAATTTTTTGTACCCTAATGGGTTAATCGGCATCTACATTACCAACTGTTAAGGATAATTAGTTATTCTATTTCAGGTTAGCTAAGGAAAAGGACTAAAGGAATTTGCAGTTTTCTAATTAACAAAAAACACATGAAAGACACAATGTATATATATTAGATAATTACATTTAACAATAAACTAAATTGGGAAGCATACCCAGTTTGTTCCTTCTAGCTGGCAATAGAAAGAAGTTGCAGTATAACCAGCAATACCAGATGTAAGTGCATATATGACCACCAATGAAGTGAAAAGTGCTCCACGGTTGTATGGATAGAAGATTCCAACAAGAGAAAGGACAAAAATGAAAATTGTCCTGAAAACAGAAAGCTCTTATAAGTTAAATAATCAATAGATTAGAGACTGTCCATTCATAAGAACCTTTTGAAATATTATTATTTTTAGACCAGGGTTTTTCTGGAGGAGGCTAGAGCCCCACTTGAGCTACAGTCTGAAGAACACTTAAGAAGTAGTACTTACAAAGTAAATAGTTGGGTTCCTGAACCAATGGCCGCAGCAAACAAGGACTTAAACTTTGGAAATCTGAAAACATCACCGTGGATGTATTTCCATCCAGTTTCCTCTTGATCATCAAGTGCTTCCTCATCACGAGCATACCTGTTTAACAATGCAAAACCTAAAAGTATCAGAATCAGCACATAACGAAATATTTCCTAAGTGAATTTATAGGAAGGGAGACTACTCACTTAACAAAATCATTCTTCAGAACACGCATGAGAATTGTGGCAAGAAAACCAGTTAAAAGCAATACTGTCACGCATGAATTGATTATCGAGAACCAATGGATTTCCATATTGCGTGGCAAAGAAGAAGACTGCGAATACTTGTCCGTTCGCCTCTCATACGAGGTGTTAGTTTCTTTCCATTTAACAGTGTAGGTAAAATCTAAACCTACTTCCTTATCATCAGTCAGATCCACAAGGAAACTAGGATCGGGTCTTACAGTTATCTCAATAACACGATCCTTATTGTAAAAAATATCAAACTGGAAATGTTTAAATAGGTAATACTTGTACTTGCTTGGATCATTGTAGCCTTCCTTGTCTACCTTCCCCAAGAAACCCCAAATCGGTAAGTCGTCGTAATACATCTGAAAGTAGTAATCCTTTATAACAGCAGTTCGAAACTTAGCAACTTCTTCTGCAGCTAGCTTCTTCTGGCACACACTTTCAAAATCCTTGTCAATTAAAAACTCGAGTTTATAAGGTGCAGTGACAAGACGATCCCCGTTCAAAACTTCACCAAAAGCTTCTTTTTTCTCTTTCACCACTCCTGCAAATGATGATGTAACATCATCAGAAAATTATAGACATAATTGACATTAAGACACAGCAATAATGTTGATAAGAAAAACAAACCTGGAGAACAGAATGGGAGGTCAAAATAACGATATGTTTCACTGGAATTGAAACCATAAAGAAACTATATTAGTCAAAGAGGAAAAAAGAACACAGAGCTTCATTCATTGCTCTGTTTCCTCAAAAGTCGATCACACAGTCTTCATTGACTTGTAAGTATATTCAAGTAAACAGAAACACATCCTAATAATGATGAGATCCAGACAATTGAGATCGAAAGACTCGCCAGAATTCAAGTGATGATGGAGATAAATGAATAAAAAAAATATATAGGTAGAAAGGGAGAGGATTGATACCTAGGGTTGTGAAAAGGTCCGACCTTATTGGCATAGAGTGGAACGGGGTCGCCGCGTTTATAGGTATGATGAGATGCATCGGATCTCACCTGCTGCGCTGCAATGCTGAGAAAGAGCAGGACCACCGTGAAACAGCGCATCATCGTCGTCGTCGTCGTCCTTTTCTCCCTCGATCGATGGATTGGATCGATCAATGAAGTGAGAGATTTCTGAGGCGGAGACTTTTATTGGATTTGCCGGCACACCATTTTAGAGTGCGTGTTAAGCCACCCTCACCACCGATCTCCTCCGTAACGTGCTAATTTGGAATCGGAATATTGGACTTAGGCTGGCTTGCTCGGTTTCAAATAATTCTTCTATATTCTAATATAACAAAATGCATTTAATTACATCATTACTTTATTTTACAAATTAAATTATTATTATTATTACAATTGCATTTATCTGGCTTGATGTTTGGGTTTTATTTGATAATTTTTGTAAGAAAGGAAAAATAAAAATTAAAATAAAATTAAACTTTCTATTTCTTCCAAAATCAAAATCTTATTCTTTCTCTCTCTTTTGTTTCATTCTTTCTCTTTCTCTTTTGTTTCATTTTTCCTAAACCCACCTGCGATTCTCTTTTTTTATTTTCACCGACTTTTTTTTCCGATTGATCGAAATGGTAAGACTTCTTCCGTTTATGAAACGTTTCATTTTTTCCCAAAACCAAACCCCCACGACAATCTCTCTCTTTATTTTTCGTTTCAATTTCCCAAAACCCAACCCACTGTCGATCTTACTGAAACGTTTCATCGACTTCTTCTCTTCCGATCGATTGAAATAGAAAGTCTTTTTTCTTTCGTTCGTTTATCTTCCGTTCGAAATGATTGTCATATAAATTTTTATGTTTAACGTTTATGGTTTAGTTGTTGAATCGATTTAGATTAGGGTTGTAAAAGACCTGGATCTTCATACATGACCTACAAATCAAATTAACATTACAATAAGATTATTGGTTTAAAAAAGAAATAAAATAGCCATAAAAGATCGTATAGAAACCATTTCGGAGTCTGAAATCACCATAAAATGGTGATTTCGGGACAAGAAATGCTAGTTTCGGGACTAGAAATGCTAGTTTCGGGACCAGAAATGCTGGTTTCGGGACCAGAAAAACTGGTTTCGGGACCCGAAACAGCCATTTCGGAAAAAAAAAAAATTCTTCCAGAAATGAGTGGTTTCGGGACACTTTTTTGAATATTTTTTAATCTGAAACATTATAATAAATCTTAGAAAATAAAAAATAATTGAAGATAATGCTTTTATATTAGAAATTTACATAATTAAAAATTTATTTACAATGTTACAATTTGTCTTTTATATCACATTTAAAATACAACCTACAATTTGAGAGATCTCAAATAATCTCATTTCTTCATTAACTTGATCAATAAAAAGATCTGGATCTTCATACATGACCTACAAATCAAATTAACGTTACAATAAGATTATTAGTTTAAAAAAGAAATAAAATAGCCATAAAAGATCGTATAGAAACCATTTCGAAGTCTAAAATCACCATAAAATGGTGATTTCGGGACCAGAAATGCTAGTTTTGGGACCAGAAATGCTGGTTTCGGGACCAAAAATGCTAGTTTCAGGACCAGAAACGGCCATTTCGGAAAAAAAAATCTAAAATGAGTGGTTTCGGGACCAGAAATGGCTTTTTTTTACCACCCTAATTGAAATTAGTTCTGCAACTAAACCCATAACAACAGTCAAACATTATATAATCATACTTTTAGGTCTCGAAACCACATTTTCGGGACCCATAACAACCAAACATAATCATACTTTAGGGTCCCGAAACACCTTATTTCGGGTCCCGAAACCATACTTTCGGGATCCTTAATTCAGCAAATATGATATAATCCCACTTTCGAGTCCCGAAACCACACATTTCGGGTCCCGAAACAACACTTTCGGGTCCTTAAACCATCCATTTCGAGTCCCGAAACCACACTTTCAGGACACTTAATTCATCAAACATTATATAATCATATTTTCAGGTCTCTAAACCATCCATTTCCGGACCCATAATGTAGCAAATACACAATAATCATAGTTTTCTATCGTTAAAATCATTAAAATCCCTAACCATAACTGCAAAAACCTAAACGATCTTCAAATCATCAAAATGATCTACGATTCTAAAAGAGAAGATGTTATTTACCTTGTCCTTGGAGATTTGGGAGATCTGGGAGATCTTGGAGTCTTGCATGGAGATGTACCTGGACCACCAGCCTGAAAAAATAGTATGAAGTGAACACGAATGCAGACAATGAAGTGAACATACACGAAGGAGTTCTCTTACCATTTTCGATCGAAAGAAGATGAAGAAAGTAGAAGAAGTCAGGGGTGTCAGAGAGAAAAATCGCCAGAGAAGAAGTCGGGGTTCGCCGAAAGTGATAAATGAAAAGAAGAAAGAGGGGAAACTGAAACATTTAATTTAATTTTTTTATTTTTGTTTTGCTTTTTCTCTCTCATAGCTGGCAAAACTATTTGAGATTCGTGATCTTGCTTTCGCTAAAGAGTCGTTGTGTTTATCAATACTCTTAATATATAGAGGAGTGATAAGGGAGGGAATTTGAGGGAGAAAATTGGGAGGGAATGATGTGTCACTATATCACTAGTTGGAAAATGATAAAAATGTGAGGAAAGAGAGAAGGGAGAAAAAAATTGTTATTTTTTTGGCTAATCAAATTGCGCCACATCATTCCCTCCCTCAAATTCCTATCTCAATCATTTCTCTAATATATAATAATAAAATAAAAATTAATAATTTAAAATGAAAAGGTGTTTTTAGTATTATGATTAATAGATTTGAATGATTTATTGAATAAAAAGAGTGAAATGATATTTTTTTAATTTTAGTTATTTAAATGATCAAATCATGTTTAAATATGCACAAATGGTCAAATTCCATAAAATTCAAATAAAAATAAATAAGAACAAAATAGGTTAATTAATATCTACCAAAATCAAAATTTGAATGTCAAAGGATCTAAGTCCTAAAATGTATAGTGCAAGCTAATTTTTTTTAACCTAAAATTTCATTGAACACTAATTTTTTTTTTATTGTTAATTTTAATAACTTGCCAAAAAAAATTATATGAATAATTTAATATATAAAAAAAACTAAACATAATGTGAAAATAAGAGTAAGAGTAAATCTACATGCGACTTATAGATAGTATATTTTTTCAAAATCATGAATTTAAGTTTTTATATCTCAAAAGTTAAAAAATTAATGGACATTGTAAACTAGGCTTCTTAAGTATATGATATATTTAAATAAATGTTGAAATTTAACTTAAAATGAATAATATCTAAATTATTAGAGTTAATTGTTTTAAATATTAGATGATGTACGTAACAAAATTGATATATTGAAGATGAAGACATGGTACATTGTTTTAAAACATTTCTAAATAAAAAATAATGTTGATAATTATAAATATGTTAAAATTATCATGGTTACTTCTTGCACCATGTTTTAAAGTTTAATTAAGATTTGTTGGTCTGATAGTCTTTTTAAATGATCATTGAAAACATACAAAAATTATAAACAATGGATAATGTGTCAAACTTTTTATTAAGAAAATTAATCCACACTTGGTGCTTGTTTGATGTTGGTTATTGGAAGATTTTTAATGAGATTTACTAAAAAAAAATTGGTTGATATATAGAGGAGTTAGTTGTTTAATTGAATTTTAAATTGGTTGAATTATTATAATGTTAATTTTATTTTAAATTTTAAAAATAAAGTAAAAATATTTTAATATTGAATTAATTAATTAAATATTTGATTATTGAATATATATATAAAAATGGTTGAATTTTTAAATTAAAATCATTATAAAATACCGACAGTCTAAGGGAAATTTGAGGAAATGACCCCAAAATATGGCCTAATAGCCGATGGTGCGGGCCCAAGATTTTTATAGCGCTGGTGACCCCCAAATTTTTTAATGACCATTTTACCCATGCGTCACGCACCCTCCAGGTGCGTGACGCACCCTGAACCCTATAAAGGCTTAATTTTTTTTCATTTTCGTTTCAGTTTCTCTCTCATCCAGCCCCTTTCTTCCCGTCTTCTCCGCCGTGAAACCCTAATGGTGGCGGAGAAGATTTTCTCTTCTTTCTCAGCGATGAAGAACGAATCGAAGAGGCACCGTCGACCATGGCACCATATTCAACGGCCTATAGCTTCGAAGAACATCCAATGGAGACGAGTTTGCACAGCGCTGAGGATTTCGAACAAATTGACATTTCATTCGGCCATTCCACTATATTTTGTGTTTATTTCGTTATTGTTTGTTTCGTGTTTGTTTGTTCCTCATTGATTCGCTGATTCCTTTACTGATTCGTTGAATGCAGATTGTTTGTTTGGTAGGATGCGTCAAGATGGATGCGTCAAGATGGATGCGTCAAGATGGATGCGTCAAGATGGATGCGTCAAGATGGATGCGTCAACTCGGATGCGTCAAGATGGATGCGTCAAGATGGATGCGTCAACTCGGATGCGTCAAGTAGGATGCGTCAACTCGGATGCGTCAACTCGGATGCGTCAACTCCGATGCGTCAACTCGGATGCGTCAAGTAGGAGACGATGCGTCACATTTATTTTTATTTTATATAAAAACCCAAATAAGCCTCGACCACTATTCATGCTCTCTCTCTCTCTCTCGCACCCGACGACGCACCTGCCTCGACGACGCACCTGCCTCGACGTCTCTTCCTGCTCGTCTTCGTCTTCATCTTCTCGTTCATTCATTGACTTCTTGAGGTTAGTTTTAGTTATGTTTGTTTATGTTCATGTTAGGTTTTAGGGTTGCTTGCTTCTTGTTTGCAAATGGTTCATTCATGGTTTATGTTAGGGTTTAGGGTTGCTACATGCTTGCAAATGCTTCATGCATGTTTTATGTTATGTTTTTAGGGTTGCTTCTTTCTTTCAAAAAGTTCATGCATGTTTTATGTTAGGGTTTTAGGGTAGGTTGCTTCCTGCTTTCAAACGGTTCATGCTTGTTTTATGTTAGGAATTAGGGTAGGATGCTTCTTGATTTCAAATGGTTCATGCACGGTTTATGGGTTGGGTTGCGTCAAGCAGCTGCGTCAAGCAGCTGCGTCAAGCAGCTGCGTCAAGCAGCTGCGTCAAGCAGCTGCTTGACGCATCTGACAGTTGTTTCTAGCTATTTTGACGGTTGCTTTTCTTCTCGTTTGTTTATATTTGTTGTGAAATGTTTTCACAAACATTGTTGTTTTTCTTTTCCCTTTTGTAGATGGCAGACTTCACGGTTCATGATTTTCCTGGTAGGATTTCATTGAAATCTGTCCTAGCCTTGAAAAAGGTATCTGATAGGTTTGAAGCGCTGGGTCTTATGGAGAGGGCTCTAAATTCTCAATTTCAGTATTTATTGAGAGGAGTCCCAGACTTGTTGTTCTCAGGGACCATTTTACATCAGTTGCTGGTTCGGAAGGTGAAGGCCAATTTGAATAGGATGATTTTCAACTTTAATGGGGAGGAATATACTTTTGGTCTGAAAGAGTACGCATTGATTACAGGCCTCAACTTCGACAGATTGCCTGAATACAAAGATGAATGCCGAGGTTGTCCACCCTTGCTGATAAAATATTTCAAAAGGAATACGTCAATTCGAATGATGGATTTGGAATCTATATTCATGAAATGCACCGATAAGGAAGACGCATGGAAGATCGGGTTGATCTGCTTGATTAACCAGTACCTCTTCTCATATGACCCAAAGCGGCTTTTAAATCTCAAAATCATCCATATGGTTGAAGATGTTGAAGACTTCCTCCGATTTCCATGGGGGAAGGTGTCCTTTAGATTCACCATGAGGGGTCTTGACCAGGACATGAAACACCACAGGTCCGTATATATGTCCAGGAAAGGGAGTGGAGTTACTAATTCCTTTGCTTATAACGTGTATGGGTTTGTACTAGCACTACAAGTGTGGAGCTATGAGATCATTCAAAACCTGGTCCCTAAATTCGCCACAAGGAGAGACGTTGATGGCCCTTTTCGCCCAAGGATACTGTTGTATCAATCGAAAAGGAAGAATACATTTCAGGAGATGCAATCTGCCTTTAACAGCGCTGTGTTTTCTAAGATGCAAGAGTCCTCCGAGGAGACGAGTTTGTACAGTGGGGAGGATTTTGAACACATTAACAATTCATACGATGATTTGTTTGAGGGAGTTACTGATGGAGGAAAAAAGAGAAAGGCTGATGAAGATGTTGCTGAAGATGATGATGATGAAGATGTTGATGAAGAACCTACTACTGTCCAACCTTCCAAGAGGAAGAGGAATGTTGAATATGATGATATATCCCCCCCAGCAAAGCAGCCATCAAGCGTCGTAGCCTGCGTAACATGACTCCCCCATCCGCAACTTCAACACCTCCATCATCACCTCCACGTGAACCTGCACCGGCATCTCATGTTCAGATAAAGGATGCCGAAGTGATAAAGAAGGATGTCGAAGAGATAAAGAAAGATGTCGAAGAAATCAAGAGAGACATAAGAGACATCAAATTGAATCAACAAAACTACTTTACGAGGTTTGAAAAGATGATTCTCAGTTTAAGCAACCAGTTCGCCAGCCATGTCACCAACCAGGTAATTCTGTTAGAGCTTTCTGTTTTTTACTACTTTATGTATTTGACGCGGCTGCTTGACGCAGCTGCTTGCTTGACGCAGCTGCTTGACGCAGCGCAGCTGCTTGACGCAGCTGCTTGACGCAGCTGCTTGACGCAGCTGCTTGACGCAGCTGCTTGACGCATCCTTAATTTAAATTCTTTTCACTTTTGTAGCAGGAGCAGAAGGAGAATGACATCGGTCTGAATGACAATCGTGACAATGAAGAGGAAGAAAAGCAGAATCATATTCGTGTTGAAGAAGAGGAAGAAAAGCAGATTGACATTCGTGACGAAGAAGATGAGAATGCCATTGGTCTGAATGACATTCTCGATGAAGAAGAGGAGCAAAAGGAGAAGGAGAATGAGAAGGTTAATAATGTTGAATTGGAGCAAGACAATGTTGAATTGGAGCAAGACAATGTTGAATTGGAGCAAGACAATGTTGAATTGGAGCAGAAGAAGATTGAGAATGAGATTGTTGACATTGTCGAGAAAGAGGCCGTTGTCGAGAAAGAGTCCGTTGTTGAAGAAGGGGAGAAGAAAGAAGAAGGGGAGATTGAAGAAGAAGGGGAGAAGAAAGAAGAAGGGGAGATTGAAGAAGAAGGGGAGAAGAAAGAAGAAGTGGAGAAGAAAGAAGAAGTGAAGAGAAAACCCATACAAAAGACTTTTCAGAAAAAGGTTAGGAAGAAGAAAGACGAAAAGGACGAAGATGAAGTGGAAATAATGAATACTCCTCCTCCTCTTCCTAAGAAAGTAGTATTGGTCACGAGAAGGAATAGGAGGCCGAAGAATGATCCAGATTTCACCGACCCCAATCTGAAACAGCCCAAGTTAAAAGATCCTATCACCGTCAATCCACTTCTAAAATATGACGATCAACTTCTTCATCAATTGCAAACATGGCTTAAAGATCCAAAGACTGACAACAACAGAATTGAGCTCCATACTACAGAAGGTGATAAGGCATTATTTCGCCGAATGCTAAAAAGGTTCACCTGGCTGAATGATGATGTAAGTAATATTTATGTTAGAATAATTTTAGATTTGCAGATTGTATTTTAAATGTGTTTCTCTTGTGTAGGAAATCGATGCATGTTGCTTCATTCTGAGAAGAAGAGCTTGGGTATATCCAAAGACATATAAGAAGAACTTCTTTATTGGAGATTGTTGGCTCCACACCAGGTTCACTGCTGAGTACGCTGCGTTTAACAAAAGTCGTATTGAGTTTGACATTGAAAACTTTTTCGAATACTTCTTGGGCGATGAAAGCATCTATAGGAATAGTTGGAAAGTATGCGATGATATATATATTCCTTTGAACATCAAAGACGTCCACTGGATACTTTGTGTTGTCCGTCTACAGCAATGGCGCGTAGACGTATATGACTGCGATCCTGGATGTTATGCTAATCTTGATGAGTTTGTGCTACCGATGTGCCAAATGATTCCGGTTATATTTGACAAGGCATTGCCTCTTGAAGATAAACAAAGATTTCCTCTGCTCAACCCTGATTCTGTTTTGCCATACACAAGACGTCCAGAGTCAGAAGTTCCCAAAGCAACTAAGAGTGGAGATTGTGGTGTATTTGTACTAATGTATATTGAGTACTTGACTGCAGGTCTGAATCTAGCAGAAGTGACCTCAAGTGAGATGAAAGCTTGGAGAGAAAAGTGGGCAGTGAGGTTATTTCATGGAATTGTAGATCCATAGGTTATTTATGAAACTTTTGTACTGTACTGATATCAAATTTTTGTAATGTTAATCTCAAACCTTTGTAATATGGTTGATTTAATGATATCAAATGTTGTTTATGATATATATGTTATTCTAATTAATTAAACCATGCACTAATGTAAACCATGCACTAATGTAAACCATGCACTAATGTAAACCATGTTAATCTCAAACCTTTGTAATAGGTTCTGCACTAATGTAAACCATGTTTCGTCAAGCAGTTTCGTCAAGCAGCTGCGTCAAGCAGTTTCGTCAAGCAGCTGCGTCAAGCAGTTTCGTCAAGCAGCTGCGTCAAGCAGCTGCGTCAAGCAGTTTCGTCAAGCAGCTGCGTCAAGCAGCTGCGTCTAGAAAAACACTTGGTACAAAAACCCTGTCCCTGTATTACATTCACCAGAAAACTACAAAAACACCATAAAACAACATTAACACCATTAACAATACAATACAATACACTTTACTGAATCCTTGAATCTTAAATCCTTAAAAACTACAAAAACACCATAAAAACAACATTAACACCACAACACAACACTAACAAGTTCATTCTAAGCTAATGGCTCGTAAGATTGAGATGATGGCTCGTAGAGCTGAGATGAGGGCTCGTACAGTTGAGATGATGATGGCTCATTCTGCTGAGATGATGAGGGCACATGCTGCTGAGATGATGAGGGCTCATGCTGCTGAGATGATGAGGGCTCATGCTGCTGAGATGATGAGGGCTCATGCTGCTGAGATGATGCTCTTGCTCTTGCGGTAGACGGTGCAGGCATCACTGCTTTGCATGTTGCTCTATTATGTCCTAGACCTGCACATGAACTGCATCGTCTCGGGACCTTACGGACCTCACCTTGGGATGTCCTACGTTTAGTTTGTGGCCGACCTTTCTTAACCTTCACAGGTGGTTTTAGACACACGCGTTGTTTGATAATATCGGGAAGATCCCAATTCTCTTCATCACCAACCGGATAACATGTCTCCGCATATGCATTCAACCAAGATACAGTTGTATAATACCTATGAGAAGGATAATAAAACGATTAAAAATAGGTTAAATAAATAAGTTCAAAACGATTAAATACCTTGAGCATAGGTCGTAAGGAACCACATTCCTGTGACGGGCAGCAGCCAGTGCATGTGTACAAGGAAGACCGGAGACTTCAAATACCCTACAAGTGCAGTCCTTGTCCTTCAAATTGACTTTATAATGTGCCTCATTATCATGCACATACAACTCAAATCGGTTAAGGGATGATACGGTATAGAATCTTGCTTTCTCAAAACCATCACATAATAACTTTTCATACGTTGGAGATAAAAATTCTTGGTGGTTGGACGCTTTTTCTCTTCTATCATTAAACCACCCTTGTAATGTTGTTCTTAAAAACTCAAGCATTGCTGAAATTGGATACTTTCTGGCTTCCCTGCACTGACTATTCAAACTCTCTGCATAATTGCTTGTGAGTTGATTGTATCGTTTACCGGGGAAATATGCTCTACTCCATCTTTGAAACCCAATCTCTTCCAAGTAGGCAGCAATCCTATGATCTTTAACCCTGATCTTGTCAAAAAACCGATTAAATTGGGGGATAGTGTACGCACGAGAAGCCAAATCAAACTCGACATGGCAATTATCAGTTTTGAATTTGGCATTAATATTCATCTTTATGTGATATGTGCACGCACCGTGGTCTGCTTCTGGAAAAACAGCACACAAGGCATTGGCTATACTTGGGTGTCTATCGGATACGAAGACGAGATCATCAACTAATCCAATTGCTTCTCTAAGTTTTTGCATGAAATAAGTCCACGAGTTATTATTCTCTGAATCAACAACGCCGAATGCAACAGGATACAGTTGCTCATTGGCATCCAATGCAACAGCCACCAATAGTTGACCTCCCACCTTGTGCTTGAGAAAACTTGCATCAACACACAATACGGGACGACAGAAGGCTTTGAAACCCCTAATTGAGAGGCCTAGAGACATGAACATATATTTGAAGTGCCCGTGCTCGTCTGTCTGAATATCTGTGATGGTACCCGGATTATTCTTCTCCAACATGTATAGGTATGAAGGCAATTTTCCATAGGAATCCTCTACCGTTCCTCGCACCGCCGTTAAAGCCGTTTCCCTTGCCCTCCAAGCCTTATTATAAGTCAAAAACATCCCATAATCTGACTGCATGTCTTCAATTATTTTTTTAGGCAAGTGGTTATGGTGATGATCCATGTACTTACCCTTCATGCACTGCCCAATAACCCATGCCGGTGTTTGCATTTTTTTTTCCGGCCTCGTCAAAACTGAGCATGAGTGTTGTCGATTGAATTTCCGAATCTCAAACATCTCAGAAAACTTACCTTTCACAGCACGTAAGCTCCACTTGCATGTCTCATCCATACATTTCACATACCAAAGATGTTTTCGAGACTTTTTCACTTTGAATTCAAAATGATAAGTCATCGCATATTTATATAGCGTCAGTTGAAGTTCTTTTTTAGTATCAAATAACGTACCGACTTCCAATACGGTTTCACTAGTTAACGCCAATGCAAATGAAGGGTCTGTCGGTGATACGTCTGTAGGGTCTGTCGATGGTGTGCCCATTGACGCTCTTGCACTAGATGGTGTACCCATTGACGCTCTTGCACTAGATGGTGTACCCATTGACGCTCTTGCACTAGATGGTGTACCCATTGACGCTCTTGCACTAGATGGTGTACCCATTGCTCTTGCACTAGATGGTGTACCCATTGGTGTAGGTATTGACCGGTGCGGCGTGCGTGCAACTACTGATGCAGGACTAGTAGTAGCTTGGAAATCACTAACCCGTTCATAATTAAAGTCAATAACGCGTTCATGATTAATCAGTTCATGATGAGCTCGTTCATCTTCTTCTCCTCCTCCTTCATTATCACTTTCAAATAAAATCTGTTGAGAAACAACTCGAGAAACAACGCCGGGTATACTTTTTTGAGTAATGATTGGTAGTGTAGTATCTTGACTTGGGTACTTCTCTACTAATGAGACACAAAGTGGTGACGAAGATGACGAACTTCGACCCGATATCAACCGTGATAAATACATGCCCACATCTTTATCTCCCTCAATAACAACAGGGGGAAGTTTTGCAGAAGGATCATACATGACTTTAATCACTAAATCATATGCAGACTTTTGCACGTTAATCGTCTCATAGATTGTATCAACTAATTGAGCAAATGTAGTACATTGAGGTATATCCATGGTTTTGCATGATTGTGCAGAGAAAGACCTGGTACCATTGGCTGCAATTTGCCACTCTCCATTGTACACAACAAATACGTCAGCAAATACTTCAGCTGCAATTGAAAAAATTATAGTATCAATCGAAAGACACCGTAATAATGAAATGCAAGTAATAGTTATAAATGGTCTGGGGTGCGTTACGCATCTGCGTTACGCAACTACGTGACGCAACTGCGTTACGCAACTACGTGACGCAACTGCGTTACGCACCCGGTTTCCGCCGCGACGGTGGCATTCCACCTGCTCATTCCCTAATCACTACAGCCAAACAACCAAAGCAATCTAAGAGATAAATGAAGAAGGAGAAGAATACCTGTAGCAGCAGAAAGAGACATGGTGAAGGAAGAGAGGATTCCGCCGTCGTCTTCGTCGATCGGTGGTTGGGTTTTTTAGAGAGAAGGAGGAGAAGGGAAGTGAAGAGGGAGAAGAAGAAAGAAAGAATGAAAAGAACTGATATTTTTTTTCTTATATAGTAAGGGCATTGTGGACTTTTCACAATGCCCTCAGGTGCGTCACGCAACGGGAGGGTGCGTGACGCAACGGGGGTATTTTCGGCAGAAAAATGTTTGGGGGTCACCAGCGCTATAAAAATCTTGGGCCCGCACCATCGGCTATTAGGCCATATTTTGGGGTCATTTCCTCAAATTTCCAGTCAATGAAGAAAAAATAATAATAAAATACCTTAATATACAGCCTTTTATTCAATGTTTTTATTTTATTTTAAAAAATGATCATCTATATTAAAATATAGTCTGTATATTTATAAATATTAAATATATGTTGTGACCATTTTAAAAATCTATTTAAGACCTAAAAATTTGTTGGTAAAATACTATAATTTAATAAATTGAAGGGTGTTAATATTTTGTGATGTATCAACCATATATATAAGATTCCGTGGCTTTTTTTTTTTATATACAATCACCAATTAAATAAATTTACCAATATACAAATTATTCATGTCTCCACTCGTGTAACTCTTTCTCTCCCACAATTCTTTCTTCTTCTTAATTGCAGAAAAAGCCAAGAAGAAGACTAATGGATGGGAGGACCACCTCTCTATTTTCTACTTTCTTTCTTTTTTTGGCTGCAATCTCGGCTCTTTGTTCGATCTCATTCTCATCCGACCCATTATATATAAATACAGAATGTACGTTCAAAAATGTTATTTCAAGTTTAAACTTGTCTCGTTTTCATCAAATGAGTTGAACTTTGAATTGTGGCTAGAGATGGATCGATCCATGAATTTAAGTTAGGATGAGTTTAAAAAAAAATTGATGAACTTAAACCAATAATGAGAAATTGATAGATAAAGGTAATCCGCTCATAAATTTGTGGCATATAAGACTTTCTCATATTCTTCTAAATTAGTCTGGCCTTTTACTTTTAACTAATTAGTATTTTTTTTAAAATTAATTAATCATGTTAGAAATATAGCAATTTATTTCTTTTTGATTTTTCCAAACTATTCACAAATTTAACATTTTTAAATCATTCAAACCAATATCTCAAAAAAAATATTTAATTTAAAACATAAATACATACAAATTGATAAATATATTATTCTAAAGTTATATTAAAAATAAATATCATTTTTTAAAAATTTTTTCAAATCTTTACTTATATCAAACATTTTTTAATCATCCAAACAACATTAGACAAATTAAAATGAGTAAATTTTAAAAAATACTTAATTTATAAAAATAAATACGTCCAAAACGTTTTAAATATCATTTCATTAAACATACAAAATTAATTAAAAATATAAAAATAATACGTTATAATAATAAATTGATTATCATGTCACAATTTACTATTCCTCGAGATACAATAAAAATGACCTAAATTTAATCATAACTAACCATTTGGCCAAAAAATAAAGTACCCAAATTCCGGTAGGTAGCTATCATAGAGTGGGTACATTAATATTGAGATGTAATTAAGTAATAAATTCTCTATATTTTTTATAACTACTAATTTTAAAATTACTTTTTGTTTTTATAAAAATAAATATTTAATTTTGAATTTAATTTTCAAATTCTTAAACATAAATTGAATGAATAACATAAACCACTCATAAATATAATATATTATATTAAAAGAGAAATAATTGAATGAAATAAAGATTAATAATAAAGGATATGTGTTAATATAAAACAAAAATTAAAATAAGAAAAATCAACCACATTCATTTGAATTGGAATTAATTAACTGTCGGTCTTGGTATATGGCAAGTATCAACCACCAGGCTGCAACCACCACGTTTCTAAACTTGATATTATTAAAATATTAATTTCAATTCCAAGAATTGGGTTCATGTCTACTATATATATATATATTTAAAGGAAAGTGTAAGCAAGCTCTATAACATATATATATATTATCTTTCTCCATATAAATTAATTATTATTAAGATGGTGGTGAAGGTTTATGGCGCAAGAAAGGCTGCATGCCCTCAAAGAGTTATGTTGTGTTTGGTTGAACTCGGAGTCGAGTTTGAACTCGTACCCGTCGATCTTCAATCCCTTGAAAATAAAACTAAATCTTTCCTCCTCAAACAGGTCCCAAATGGGTTCAGATCTTTTGTTCTAGCTTGTTATAATACCTAATTTGTCTTATTTTTATTTTTATATAATAATCTAATGTGTTTATCATTTTTCTATATATGCAGCCTTTTGGACAAATTCCTGTTATAGAGGAAGGAGATTTCACTTTGTATGGTGAGTTGAATATTCTTGTAATTAATTCAAACAAATTATTTGGTAACAAATACAAGAATATTTGATCATGTAAGGTCTTTGAAACATATAATCTTAGACCATACTAAAAATGAAAAAAATAATTCACAAGATGAGAACATATGTCAGACCTTTTTCTCAAAATAAATGCAGTTGAAAAGTTTGTGTCATTTGAATGTCCTATTTAAAATGATTGTTTTATTTTTATTTTTAAAATTTATTTATAATAATTGTGGAAGGAATGACATGATACGTAATTTATTTATAATTTTCTATCTTTTCTCACACTTGTTATTTTTTTCTAACAATGATGTCACGTCATTCTCTCTCATTCCCTTCCCCAAATTTTGTGGATATTCTCAGCCTTTTTGAGAGGTTCTGAGTTCGAACGGCAAGTTTTGCGCCTGGTTAAATGATAATAAAGTGTGTTTACGAGTTATATGTTTAACCGTCGTAACACCTTTATATTTATATGTATATATATATACATTTATATTTATTTATATATATATATATAATATATAATATAATAAATAAATAGTATACTACAAAGTCTTAAAAAGTATATACCTGATTATTTACAAAGCCAAATAAACACTTAAGAAACACTTTATTGTCCTAAGTATGGATCTGAATATGAAATTTATATGAGAAACTGTTGTTTTATATGAAACATTTTCTTTTTTTGGTCAAAGTATAGATCTCATCTAGATACATAAAGTGTTTTCTTTAACTTATTTTTTCATCTTAAACTTGTAATGACATTTTTGCAAATAGAATCGAGGGCCATCATAAGGTACTATGCGGCGAAGTATGCAGACAAAGGTCCAAACCTATTAGGGACAACCCTAGAGGCGAAAGCATTGGTGGATCAATGGCTCGAGGTTGAGGCTCACAATTTCAACGACTTGATCTACAATATGGTGTTGCAGCTACTCGTATTTCCACAAATGGGGCGTGGAAGCGACCTGGAATTGGTGAAGAGCTGTGAGGAGAAGCTGAAGATAGTCTTGGATGTTTACGAGGAAAGGCTATCCAAGAGCACATACCTAGCCGGAGAAGCGTTCACCTTGGCTGATCTTAGCCACATTCCGGCCTTGAGGAACTTGGGTGATGAACTCGGGTTGGGACACTTGATAACCGAGAGAGAAAACTTGAATGCTTGGTGGAAGGATATCTCTAGCCGCCCTGCTTGGAAAAAGATTGTAAAGCTCATGGATTAATTGGAATTTGGAGTGGAAATTGTGTACATCTTCTTCAAATGATGGAATAAGTAATGAATATGGATGGAGGTTTGTGTTAATTTGTCTACTTTGTTTGTTCAATTTGCTATATCATGTTACAACTATGTTGTATTTTACTAAGATGTGCACTAATAATTGTGTTTTGTATTATTGTAAGTGGATTGAATTAATGGTAATTTTTATATATGTTTTTGATAAGTTTGAAATTGTTATAATTATGTTAGTGAATACATATCATCAGAGCTAATCCCAAGTACGGGTGAGCATCTCAAATCCAACCCTAACCCAAACTCAAAATATTAATTCGGGTTGGTTAATTTGGGTTGGGTTGAGTATGAGTTGAATTTAATTTGGGTTGGGTTAAGGTTATCCAAATTACCAAAATTATATAAATTTAATTTAATTCTCTATTATTAATCCAATATAAACTAATTATCTTCCAACTTTAAGTCAAACATGTTTAACACGTTTTTCACATGTTTAACACGTTTTTCACAAGTTTTTAATATTTTTAACACGTTTTCATACTTATAACACGTTTTTCACATGTTTAACACGTTTCACGTTTTTGGCACGTTTAACACGTTTAACACATTTTTGAGATGTTTAACACATTTTCACACTAATAACACGTTTTTCACGTTTTTGTCACGTTTAACATGTTTTTGATATGTTTAATACGTTTAACACGTTTTTGACACGTTTAACACGTTTTTGACATTTTAACACGTTTAACACGTTTTTGATATGTTTAACACATTTTTCACACGTTTTTGATATGTTTAACACATTTCTCACACGTTTAACATGTTTTTCACACATCTAACATGTTTTTCACACGTTTAACATGTTTTTCACGTTTTTGGTATTATTAACACGTTTTTGACATATTTGACACGTTTTTCACATTTTAACACGCTGTCCCCATTTTTGGCACGTTTAACACATTTTTGGCTCATTTAATATATTTTTAGCACATTTAACATGTTTTGGTATTTTTAATATGTTTTTGCACGTTTTTCACGTTTTTTTACACGTTTAATACGTTTTTGGCACGTTTAACACGTTTTTAACATTTCAACACGTGTTTGCACATTGAACATATTTTTGACATGTTTAACATGGTTTTTGCACGTTAACACGTTTTGACTAGTTTTAACACGTTTTTGACATGTTTAACACGTTTTCATGTTTTTAGCACATTTAACACGTTTTCACGTTTTTGGCACGTTTTTCACGTTTGACACATTAAATGTGTAAAAAATGTACTAAACGTGTCAAAATTTTGAAAAACATGTTAAATGTGTCAAAATGTGCCAAAAATATGGAAAATGTGTTAAACGTGTCAAAACGTGTTAAACGTGCCAAAACGTGAAAAACCTATGAAAATGTGTTAAAAATGTGAAAAACGTGTCAAAATGTGTTAAATGTGCCAAAAATGGGAAAAACGTGAAAATTGTGTGAAAATGTGTTAAAAATGTTAAAAACGTGTTAAACGTGTCAATATTGTGAAAAATATGAAAAACATGTTAAACGTGTCAAAACGTGCTAAAAACGTGAAAAACATGTCAAAATATGTTAAATGTGTCATCATTGTGAAAAACGTTTCAAAACGTGTTAATCGTGTTAAACATACCAAAAACAGGAAAACGTGTTAAATGTGTCAAAAATGTGTTAAACGTGCCAAAAACGTGTCAAAAACGTATAAAACGCGTCAAAAACGTAAAAAAACATGTTAAACGTGTCAAAAACGTGTTAAACGTGCCAAAAACATGAATAATGTGAAAAACGTGTTAAAATGTCAAAACGTGTTAAATGGATTAAAATGTGTTAAATGAGTCAAATACATGTTAAATGAAAAATAAAAAAAATAATAATTTGGGTTACCCAACCCATACCCAACCCATATTAGTAAATAATATGGGTTGGGTTATGGGTCGGGTAAATTTAATTTGGGTTGAATATGGGTTGGGTAATATGGGTTGAGTTTACCCGTTTGCTCACCCCTAATCCCAAGTTTTGAACTGTCCCGATAGAAAAATGTAGATATTTTTTTTTGCTGTCCTAGGTCTAGTTTAAAAAATTAATAAAAAAATAATTTACGATAAGATCTGAACCAATAACTAATTTATTTTTTAAAATTTTTATCTTAAAACACTAAACTACAATATTTTAAGTTTAAATTACAATAAATTTAACTAAATATCTTACTATTCTTAGGACATTTCGAGCTTAACACAAAGCCACCCACACTTCATGTGATACGTTTTTATTGTTTATATATGTTTCCTTAAAGAGAGTTTGGTTGAGAGGTTTGAAAATGAATATTATAAAAATAAATAAAAATAAAAGTGTTTTGAGTTAATGAGTATTAGAATAAGATTTATGAAATATTTTTAAAAATTGGAAAATCTACGACACTCAAAAGGGTTGTAGTTTAGAAACTCATTTCCACGGATACTTTTTTTCCTTTGCTCCTATTCAATTAACAAGGTATTTACTACATTTGTATTTCCAAACTTCTAACAAACCAAACTTCAATATTGCTAATCCTATCTAATTCCAACTTATAAACCAAACACCAATATTAGAATTAGTATACCCAATTTACCCATTATTTATTCTGTCATTTTAATTATAATTTTAACTCTAACAAAGTTACAACTTATTAAATGGAATAACTCTATAGAGGTTATGAATCTCTTATAAAAAAATAATTTTAATTTTTTTTTGGTTAAATATCTTGTTTATATGAGTGAGATAACATTTTGAAACATAACTTAATTATAAGTAAATTTATGATCATTTCTCAAAACAATTTGAGGAAGTTGAAAGTTACAAAGATTCTGATATGAATACTGACTTGGACATTTCAGGTAGAGAAATCTAAATAAATGAATTAACTTTGATTTCCACTAAAAACGTTTAAGTTAAACTAAGACTTAACCGATGCATTAATATAAAAATTGATCTATTTCTGATTTTTCCATGTTCTTCAACAAATGTTGCAATTCATAATGCAAATCATGAACCATTGGATGTAATAAATCATCAGAAGAGAAGACATGAAAATTATTCATAACCTGTATCCAACTAAGTCCAGGGTCTTTCTCTTTTTCGGCCATCATTCCTCTCATCTTCCTTCTCATCCTCTTCACACCATCCCATTCCCCAGCAGCCGCATAAACATTCGCAATCAGCGAAAACGACATTCTGTCATCATCATCATCGTCATTTACCATGCCCAAAACTCGATCAGCAACGCGAACTCCTAACTCCACGTTCCCATACAAAACACAACAACTCAACAAGATCCTCCACACTTCCGAATTATTAACGAACTGCGAATTCAATACAATCTCCTCTGCCTCTTCCAACTTTCCAGCTCGACTCAAAAGGCTAACCATACATGAATAATGCTTAAACCCTGGTTCAATCCCAATTTCCTTCATGTAGTTCCATATCCGTTTCCCTTTCTTAACCAATCCATTGTGGCTGCAAGCAGAAAGGATCGAAACGAACGTGACCTGGTCCGGTTTTAAATCGCGTTTCAGAATCTCATCGAATATTCCACATGCGTCCTTTCCCTTCCCGTGTTGACCGTATCCTCCTAGCATCGAATTCCAGCATTTCAAATCCGGCTTACCAATTTCAGATAATACCCGTTTTGCAGCTTCGAGATCACCCGTTTTGGAATACATATCTATCAGACTTCCGCATACAGACATCTCGAAATGGTTTCCAGTTTTCATGGCGTGAGAGTGAACCATCTCGCCTTGTCTTGGAGTCGAGAGGTTCGCACACGCACTCAAACTGCTGCTGAGAGCAAAGCTATCGATTAATTGACCTTCTTGAATCATCATTTGAAAGAACTTAACCGCAGTTTCTTCTTCAGACACTCTGCAATGGCCTGCAATCATTTCAGTCCAAAGAACGACGTCTTTGTTAGAAATGAAGCTAAATATGTCCCGAGCAGATCGAGCTTCACCATTATTGAAGTACATTGAAACCAGAGCGCATCCTACAAATGGGTTGTTTTCACATCCAGACTTTATAACTTGGGCGTGGAGTGGTTTTCCATAATCAGAAGATGGGAAAGGACTTACTGCAGAAATGACGGCTGCAAATGTATAATCGTCTGGTTTAGTGGACGACAAATGGGGCATAGAGACGAACATTTCCATGGCTTGCATTCCACAGCCGTTTTCTGAATAGCCGGCTATCATAGAATTC
The DNA here is from genome assembly GCF_907164915.1 of Impatiens glandulifera. NCBI lineage: Eukaryota > Viridiplantae > Streptophyta > Magnoliopsida > Ericales > Balsaminaceae > Impatiens > Impatiens glandulifera. Next base: position 64,834,458 of record NC_061863.1, read on the forward strand.
AAAGAAATCAGATTTGGAGAATCGATTTGTTTAAATACTTGAAAAGAATCTTGAATATTATTGCAGCTACAGTACATGGCGAGCAGGGAATTCTGTAGATTCAAATCCGTGAGTGTTCCGGATGCAACAATCTGGCCATGGATGAGTCGTCCAAGGTCATGATCTCTCTGTTTGCTACAAGCTTTTAAGGCCATTGAATATGTGAATTGGGTAGGAAATGTCCTACTTTTCACCATTCTAGCGTAGAAACGAATGGAATCAACAATCTTATCGTTTTTCAAATACCCAAAAATCATAGAATTCCAAGCCACAGTATCCTTTTCATCCACCATCATGAAAATCGCTTCTGCTGATCGAACATCCCCGCATTTAGAATACATTCCAAGTAATGATGTTAGGACTCGCACGTCGTGAAGAAAGCCAGACAGTATCACTCGTGTATGAAGAGCTGAACCAATCAAAAGATCCTCAATAAGAGAAGAAGAATGTACCAGGCTGGTGAATGTCGAACCATTTGGCCGAAGACCCTCAATCTCTGCTTGCGAAAGAAGTTCGAACGACAAAGCCGCGTGACTGGGGCGTCGAGAATAGGAAGCAATAAGCGCGTTATAAGAAACGATGGTTCGGTCAGGCATTTTGTCAAACACATGACGGGCATCGGTCAGAGATTCGCATCGACAGTACATTGATAGGATGTTGTTGCTCAGAAAAGTTGTTCGCAGGATTGCGGGTATGGCTGTGATCACGAGAGCGTGGATTTGGCGCCCTTTTCTTAAGTTGGTCGTCGAACTGCAGCTCTGAATGAGGAAGTTCGCTAGTGATGATGAAGCTTCTGGCCATTGTTGCATAAGGGGAATCCAGCAGCTCCTTTATGGATATACCTAGTCAGCTTTCAAGAGCTAAAACACTATACTTGACCTCGATTTGGTGGTGGCGCCGGCGACGTATGCAATGCTTCAGGTGGACTCGGTGGTTATGGGTTGTGGACACTAGCCTCCGCCGATTAATTTTACTTTATTTTATTTTTGAAAAAATAAAATAAACTATTTCTTTCTAACTCTTTTGTTTTTATAATTTGAACTTCAACTCGAACAAGTTTATAAATTTAAGTTTATAAATTTAAGAGTAGAGTTCGAGCTAGATTCGACTATTTATTACGTATCTACAAGCTTAACTTGACTCGAAAATTTGAACTAAAATTAAATTTGTAAATATTTATGATTTTTCTTTTAAAATAATTTTAATATTAAATTAATAAATAAAATTATTATTTATTATCAAATCAAATCAAAAAAGCTCGATAATAATTCGAACAAAAATTATATAAGTTCGAGTTCGACTCGAACTTGATCAAAATCAAACTCAAGTCGAGCTTTGACGAACGGTTCATTTGTCGTCTTATATAATAATTAAAAAAATTAAAATTAATATTTTGTTATAATTATAATTACAATTTATTTTTAAAATTAATAAAGTAAAGATCAATATAATTTTGTACTTTCCATATATATATTATTGAATTAGACTAAACTTTTTAATCTAAAAGACAGATGAAAATTTATTTATTTTAATAGAAGGTTTGGTGTGAATTTATACAAAATGATAATTTTGTTTTCCCAAATAAGAATTAATTTTTAACTAATTAAAATCATGCTATTATTTTGGACGAGTAGACTAATTTAGTGAAAACAAATTTGTCACAAATTTATTAAATCATGAGTACAAATAACAATACACACTCACTTCACTACACTTATTTCCAATGTGGTAACCGAAATCAATAAAGATTTATTCCTATTCTAATGTTCTTCACCTCCCCTCTTCATCCTAATGTTCTTCACCTCCAAACAACTTCGACATCTTCTCCACATCTACCGTCCTAAAATCGATATGCGAAAAAGATCGTGTCTTAAGCGTTAGCCTGTTATTTTCAATTGTAATATGACTTGCAGTATCGGCCATAGAAGCCATCAAGATTGGAAAGTTCTTTATGTTCTTCATAGCATTAGGATGAGCCTCTGTTCTCGCAGTCCTATTTACCACCTCCCGAGTTGTCAACAAAGGAGCCGGACTTCCTCCTTGATCACTCTTGCTCTGTTTTCTAACCGATGAAGAACTATTGTTATTGTTATCGTTATTGTTATTCATCTCTGAATTCTCCAACTCTTTCTTTTCTGCATTAAACGATACCTTTCTTTTGTTACTTCGTTCTTGATCTCTCAAGGTTTTCTGCCTTACCTTTAAATTTCTTCGATCATCTTTGTCCTTAATTGGCTGGGGAAGTCCTGTAAGCTTGCATGGTAATGGGATTGAAGTAAAGAACTGCAAACATCATCAAAAGGTTATATTTTGTTTCAAATTTACATAAAATTGTAACAGTGAACTAACTTACTGTATTCTTTAGAGCAGAGGCAGCAGTTCCTCTATAAGATGGATCCAATGATAGAAGAGTAGTGATGAGACCAAATGAAGAGGATGGTAAGCTTTCAAATGTTTCGCGATAACTAGGCTTGTATTGTGCTGGTCTAAACGTGGTTGGTGGTTTCATCCTTTTCCAATAATCTTCTGTGGGCGAACCACATAATTTGAAAATCCTGTGAAGTTGTTCAACCTACATGTGGATATACATTAATACACAACAAAGTTAATCATTTTTCTGCAAATATTACGAATATGAGTGACGAATGACTGACTGATTCTTACCTCTGTTCTTCCAGGCATTATAGGCCTTCCAATGAACATCTCAGCTAATATGCAGCCAGCACTCCAAAGATCAATGGCAACACCATAATCAGTAGAACCTAAAAGAAGCTCGGGAGCTCGATACCAAAGAGTCACAACTCGGCTAGTAAGAGGACGTCTTTGTTTACTAGACTGATCATAGTAATTTGCCAAACCAAAATCTGCAATTTTTAACATCCCATTTTTGTCAATCAAAAGATTAGAACCTTTAATATCTCTATGGAGAATTCCTCTTTCATGGCAATGTTGAAGACCAGAAAGAAGTTGTTGCATATATGTCTTCACTTGTGGCTCGGTCAGTTGTTGTTGTTGTTGAGGAGATCTTAAGATTAACCGGGATAAATCAGACTGCATAAAATCGAAAACCAAGTAAAGACTGTATTGCATTCTTGAAGTGGCTATTCCTTCAAGTTTAATGATATTTGGATGATCAAGATCTCTCAATATTCTTATCTCTCTCGCCATAAACTTTATGCTTTCTGGTTCTGTAGTATCGAATCGGACTTTCTTCATTGCAACTATCTTTCCTGTATCTCTGTCTCTTGCTTTGTAGACATTGCTGTATGTTCCTTGTCCAACCTGCAACAAACCCATAATCACAACTTAATCAAGTCAAAATCAAGATAGGATTCTAGCTAGATTTCTCTTTACCTTTGAGAGTTTGTCATATGAATCAGCTGTTTTTGGAACCAAGCCAGCCAAGACTTTCTTGGGAACATTATCGATTAACCATTTAGGCCATCCGTTGATCATCTCCTCTGCATTAATCTTCTTCCCAGAGTTCCTATGAGAAACAGTACTAGTACTCACACCACCGCCGACCGTTGTCACGCCGCAGGTATCATCTTGACGCGCCGCCTTCCTTTTAGGATCATTGGCGGCGGTGGAAACTGATCCTTGTCTGCTTTGCTGTTTTGGCTTCTCCACCATTTTGATGGGGGCATCCTTTGAAAGGAAACAACCCATTTGTGTTGGGGAATCGCCGGGGTTTTCTGATCAGTCTCACCGGTCAAGTGACATGCAAACGTGAAAAACGGTGCGGCGGCGGGTGGAATTGAGGTGGGAGATATTTGGGAATGACGGAAACGAATCTATATGAGAAAAGGAAGAGACAGAAAGAAGAGGAGAAAATGTCGCTGTCGTCATTGAGGCCAGCTTTGGGATTGGAATTATCCAAAGAATTTTACTTGGAATTTCCGCCGCCGCATTTGGAAGAAGAGATTGAACAATGGAATACATTGTTATTCGCCTGCTTTCCCCAAGACCTGTCCTAACCGTTCATTTCAACTCAAAATATGTTTCAAATTTTGATTTGAAGGGTTATGTCCGAGTTTTCGAGAGTTTGTGGGAAGTTTAGATTGAGATGACCAAAATATTTGGATAATCGTCCAGATTATTTTATCGTAGAAAGAAACCGTATACTTTCAATAATTCTAATAGTTCAACGATGATTTATTATAGGAAAAAAGCTCACTTAGACGTATATACTTGTACAACTAGCTCACTTAGCTTAGACGTATGTACTAATAAAAGATCATTTAAACATATGTACTATCAAAAATTGGCTCATTTAGCCTCTTTTAATAACCATGGTTAACTTTTATTTTTAAATTTATATATTTATTAATTAAATATTAATATATTTTCTCTCTCCTTCTTTTTCATTAATTAAACAAGGTAATTTATTTTATTATTAAATTTTTTATTATTTTAATATTAATTTCACTTTTATATTTATCTTCTTTTTTTATTAGTTTTTATTTCTCATATTTCTTAAATTCTCATTTTTTTTTAAATTTAACAACTTATTTATGAGTTTTATGTTCTACTGATATATTTTTTTGAAGAATTTTTTTATTTAATTTAATATAATAAAAATGAAAAAGGGTTTTTTCTTATTTAGTTTAATATAAATAAAAATAAAATTAATAATTTTTATTTAATTTTTATTCACGACTTATATTAGTAAAGGAATTGTTTTGTCTAATATTTGATTATTACTTTTTTAATGTTCGATGAATAAGTTTTTATTATTATTTAATTTTTAATTAATTTATTTTTGTGTTAAAAAAAAAAAATTGTTGAAAGAATTTTGATTGTTATATTCAATTATTGGGATTAAACAATTTTAAAATAATTAATAATTAATATAAATATAAAAAAATATATAAAAAAAAGAAGAAATATAGAGTTAAAATAATTAATGATTAATGCTGGTATATATAAAATAAAATTAAAATAATCAATCATAAATATTCATATAAAAATAATAAAAAATTATAAAAAATATAAAAATAGAGGGTTCATTTATTAGTAATAAATGAAATAATAAATGAAAAAGAAAGAGAGAGAAAATATATTAATATTTAATTAATAAATATATAAATTTAAAAATAAAAGTTAACCATGGTTACTAAAAGAGGCTAAATGAGCCAATTTTTGATAGTACGTACGTTTAAATGACTTTTTATTAGTACATACGTTTAAGTGAGCTAGTTGTACAAGTACATACGTCTAAGTGAGTTTTTTTTCCTTTATTATATTCGTTTAGGAAAGTCACGAAATCAGTAATGAGTTAATCGCAAGAATTTACGAGTTAAATAATTTGTTGGGTAGGTGAATATATTTGTGTTTGTATTATTTTCTTAATTTTATGTTTGTGATATTTTTTATTTAATTATTTCGTTTTATGTTTAAACGATTTTTATCATTTTTTAATATACATAAATTATTTATATAAAAAAAATTAGTTTATCATAGTTAAAGTTTGATTTTCCTATTTAAATATGTTTTTCACAATTTTAATATTTTTAAAATATTATTACAAAATAATATAAATGAAAATTGTTTAAATTTTCATTTGTGTAAAAAATTATTGTAAAACTACACAACACAATTCCTTAAACTTGTCTTTTTGATAGTTTGAAATCAAAGGGACATTATAAACAAGTATCCTATTAGAGAAAGTTACAAATTATGATTCTTAAAGAAGTTTAATTCGTCTAGAACTTTTGCTCAAACTAAACATTTACTTACTTTATTTTTGAGAGGTATCTTAAAGGGGAGGTTGATGAAAGCATAAAGAAGAATATCATGTCATTGTGTAAATAATACTGAATGAAAACAAGATACTTAATTAAGATCAGATTAACATGCGATCCCATGATTTGCTCTCTCAAACAAACAAATCTAAATTCAAGGCATTCCACAATTTTCTCACCTTCCCTCCATGAATAGCAACATTCCCCCAAACCATACATATAACATAATTCCCAACCCAAAAACTAGTAATTAGTTCCATTTCATCTGATCGATTCACAAACATCTCTCACAACCTAACGCGACAAAGCACCTATCTACGCGGTCATGGCCATGGCTGTCACCATGGCCATATTTTTGGCACTTTGCATAGCCTTTGTTGCCTTTTCAGACCGCGTAGTAGTGACAGCCATTGGAATAAACTATGGCACGCATGCATCGCATACCCTCCCTATTGACATCATAGTAAAGCTTTGTCAAGACAATATGTTCCACAAGGTTAAACTCTTTGACGCTAACCCTAAAACTATCGAGGCATTTGTTAGCTCCAACATTGAGCTCACCATTGCCATTCGTAACACAGATCTAGAAAGGATTGCCGGTAGCTATAGCGAAGCTTTAACTTGGGTGCATGTCCATGTTAACAGTTACGCTGTCCATGGAGGTGTAAATATCAAGTGAGAATACATTTGATGCTAGGTTTTCTTTTGGTCTTTTTTAGGATTTTGAAACAAATCGGATGAAACAAAAAACATCAATTCTAATACAAACCGACAAATGATGTACAAACTAACAAAGCGACATAACCGAAAAAATAAGAATCATGTGCCAAAACGTCATAAAAAACAATCTGACCTTCATGCCCAACACAATTAAGGGAACCGAATCAAGGTTAACCTCAAAGAATACTAACAAACCTAAAGTCAAAATCACACTAACCATAAATCTCGGACAATATCAACTAAAATACTAAAAATATTTTTATTAAATACAAAATAATATGTTAAACAAATTAAAAATCTAAATAACCAGATGTGTTCTAAATAAACAATTTTTTTTAACAAAAAAAAAAAAAAAAAAAAAAGATCAAACCAGCTGTTAATTCTAATTTGTTTTTTCATTGATTTGATAATATTAAGGTATGTGGCGGTTGGAAACGAACCATTCTCAAAGAGATACAATGGCATCTATTTAAACAGTACTCTGCCGGCAATAAAGAACATTCAAAAAGCTCTTACAGAATCCGGCAAGGAACACATCAAAGTAATAACACCTCTAAACTCCGATATCTACCAAGGAAATGTCCCATCCGCAGGTAACTTCCGATCCGACATAAAACCTCAAATAATCGAACTAATAAAATTCCTACAATCCGTCAATTCTCCCTTCTTTATCAACATTTCCCCTTTCAATTCCTACCACCGGGGAGAAATCTCAATCGATTACGCTATGCTAGACGGCAACAGCAACGTTACCAATTCCTCCTCAAGCCTCAACGACAAAGGCATGATTTACGAAAACGCACTCGACGCAAGTTTAGACACACTAATCTCGTCAATCAAAAACGCTACTCTTCCCACAACAATGGATATAATTGTAGGAGGAATCGGATGGCCAACTGACGGCGATCAAATGGCAAATTCATATCTAGCCAAACGATTCTACGACGGTTTAATCAAGAAAGCGGCGACCAAAAAGGGGACGCCGCTCGGATTAATTCCGTTGGAATATTACGGATTTAGTCTCATAGACGAGAATTTTCGAACCATCGAAACGGGTAATTTCGAACGGCATTGGGGTGTTTTTACTTTTGACGGACAACCGAAATTTGAAACCAAATTTTTTGGGAATAGTTTGTTGGTTGAAGCTAAGGGAGTGAAGTATTTGAGTCCTTCGTTTTGCATGATGAATCCAAATGTGAATGATTATTCGCTTTTGGCTGATAATTTGGTGTTTGCGTGTGAATTTGCGGATTGTACGCAGTTGAATTACGGAGGCTCTTGTAATAATTATGATGAGATTGGAAATGCGACTTATGTGTTTAATATGTATTATCAAATGCATGGTCAAGATCCGGATGCTTGTATCTTTAATGGGCTTGGAACCATTACTTTAGTTGATCCGACTTCGGAGGAGACTTGTCCGCTTATGTTGCAGATTGTTTCTAGTGCTGACCGGAGAATGATTATTAGATCGGTTGTTTTGGGGGTTTTAGTATTTGTGGTGGAATTGTTATTTTGATTGAGTTTTATGAGGAGGGTTATTATTGTAATTAGTAGAGAGTTTGTGAATTGTCATTTTTTGGAATGACTAATTTTTGTTTTTAACCTTAGTTATTCAAATTTTTATCTTTAAATACCTGCAGGAATCGCATTGCCTGTTTCCGCAAATATATTTTTTAATGACTGTTTTGCACCTACATGTGAGGAAACTAGGATCCCGTAACAGAAAATCATATCCCCAATTCTATTAGTTGCATGGTGAGGAACATGGTTTCTTAGGTAAACCTTAAAAAAAATTGAAACAGTTTATAGAAAGCAAATTTATAGAACATTTCAACTAGAGTGTATATTTTCTAACTCTTTCAAAATGGAATCTATTTATATAGGGTTCATATTTCAACAAATTACAAAATCTAAATTTGATATCAATTCGTATCATTCAAACAAAACAGAGGAAATGTCGTCAACCAATTTGATATGTTGAATCAAATTATTCAAAACTAGCCAAATCAATTCTGCATCATCATGTGTTTCATCCCTAGCAGCAAAGCCATGAACTTTATTGTTCAACTCAATCCAACTATATCCAGTTTCTTTAACCACTCCAGCAAACTCCATGCTCTCCCTGACCTTTCTAACTTCATTCCACAAACCTTTAGCCGCGAAAATATTTGAAAGTAAGATATACGAGCCACTGTCCTTTGAATCAATCGAAATCGCCATCTCTGCTGCATATTTGCCCATTTCGACATTACCAATATCTCTACATGCACTAAGCAAGCTCCTCCACAATATAGCAGCTAATTGAACCGGAACAACCTTCTTAATCATTTCTTTGGCCTCATCTAGCCTTCCAGCCCTAGCCAACAGAGAAACCACACAAGCATAATGTTCAGTTCCCGGTTCTATCCCAAACCTGGGCATTGACTGAAAGTGGATTAATCCTTCTTCTACAAGCCCAACATGGACGCAAGCAGAGAGAACTCCCACGAATGTAACATAATTCGGTTCAATTCCTTTTTCTTTCATTTCTTCAAACATCGTCAAAGCTTCTTTTGCTTCTCCATGTTGGGCATACGACGAGATCATTGAATTCCAGCAGGCCACATCTTTTCGATAAGTAGAGTCGAACACTTCATGTGCTTCTTCCATACTTCCACATTTAGCGTACATATCCAACAATGCATTTGTCACAAAGGGGTCAAAGTCCAAACCAGTCTTAACAAGCTGGCCATGGAACTGTCGGCCATGCAGTAGACTTACTAAGTTACTAGAGGCTGTTACTAGAGCGACGAAAGTGAACTCGTTTGGTTTCTCGTTTGAAAATTGCATCAAACGATACAACTTAAGAGCTTCTTCGTTTTCAGATTGCTGTGTGTACCCGAAAAGCATGGCGTTCCATACTACATTATCTCTGTTTTGAAACATCTCTTCGAATATAAGCCTGGCATCTTTAACAAAAGTGCATTTTGAATAAACGTCGATAAGTGCACTACCAGCGTAAACATCTAAAGAAACGCCGTATTTAACAATGAGCCCGTGAATTTGCTTGCTTAAGTTCACAGCAAAAAGAGAAGCTGAGACACCAAGAAGACTAACGAATGTTAAAAAGCTAGGGGAGAATGATCTAAACCTCATCTCGTGGAAAACATCTAATGCTTCGTCGAGCTTTTCATGTCTTGAGTATCCTTCGATCATGGCATTGTAGGAGACTACATTGAGATTTGACATACCTTCGAAAGCTCTTCTTGCATCTGTTAAAGAATCGGATTTTGAGTACATATCAATTAAACTATTTCTCACGAACTCGTCTAACTCCATGTTAGCCTTCACAGTATATGCATGAACCTGCTTGCCGAAACAAATAGCACTGAGCGAACCACACGAGGTTAAGATACTAGTACAAGCAAACGCGTCTGGTTTCAACCCTAATTGGCCCATGGCTTTAAAAAGCTTCAATGCCTCCAAATGAAACGAGTTCTGCATGAAGCCTGAAATCATTGTGCTCCAAGTAATATCATTCTTAATCATCATATTATGAAAGAATTGTTTTCCAGTTCCCACTTTACCACATTTCAAATACAGGTCTAATAGAACATTACTCACAGAAACATCCATTTCTCGTTCCCTCCTCAAGACATAAGAATGAACCTGCTTTCCTCCTTCGAGATACTCGAGTGTAGAACAGGCACTCAAGACACTTGACAATACATACCTATCTGGAACAGAATGTTCTTCCTTCATTTGATTAAACAATTGCAATGAGACATCACTCCTTCCGATTTTCGTATAGCCTGCTATGATAATAGTCCAAGTAACAGCCGTTTTAATGGGCATATCACTAAACATAGTTCTTGCATCCTCCATCCTGCCAATTTTCGAATAAAAATCAACTAAAGCTGTACCGACATAGACATCTTGACTAAGCCCAACCTTAGTTACTAAACTATGAAGTAGTTTTCCTTTCGATGGAACACCCATTTGTGTGCAAGCCCGAAGAATACTAGCCAGTATGAATTCATTTGGCTTCTCATTAGAACTTTCATTAAATTTCAAGAACAACGAAAAGGCTTCATCATTATGACCATGTCGAGCATACATTGAAATGACAGCCGACCAAGTCACCAGATTTCTCTCAGACAATCTATCAAACAGCTGGTATGCATTCGACAAGTAACCACATCTGGAATATGCACTTATAAGTATATTGACAAGGAATGTATCTGACTGTAAACCGGACTCCACAATCTTCCCATGAACTGATTTGTAATGAAGAATATTGTTTACTGAAGGAGACAACTGGAGAAGTTTCGCGAGATTATATCTTAGATTTCTGGGTCTTTCGATTAAAATGGGAGTGATTTCTTGGGTTATCGACGCGCTTACAACTGAGGTAGAGAGTGCTAGAACTTGCTGATTTGCTGATAAATAAGACTTCCGCGGGTAGATGATGATATGGAAATTGTTGCTCTTGAAGAAATGCTTCATACTGAAGAATTTGAATGTGTGAATTCGATCACTGGTTAGCAAAGCTTCCTCCTGTAACCTAAGAAATTTCAATGTAATAAAATTCAAGTAACTGCTGGAAGTAAGTTTAGGTTATTTGAAATTTGATTCTCGTTGTTCGTACTACCATCCCTACAATTTGAACCAAGTTCACCCTAATCATCGGATGCGAAGAGAATAAATCATCCATGGAAGATTCTGGTCTTCGAAGTGGCGCCGGAGACCGACGAAGGCGCCGGAGACCGACGAAGGCGCCGGAGACGATGAAGGCGCCGGGAGGGAGTGATGGGGGGGATTTTGCATAAAGAGGGCAAATGAAACGGTCAGTTAAATCGTTTCATTTTGTTAAAAATACAGAAAGACCCCTTAAATTTATCTAAAGATGCAACTAATTTCTTAACTTTAAAAGGTATAATATAATTACCTAAAATTATTAATTAAAATATAAATTATTTTTGTTTTGGATATTTTGATCATTTAACTTATATTAATTAGATAAAACCCATTTCTGTACCCAAAAAAAAATGAAGAATAGTTACCTTCTACTCAAATTATATTTAAACTGTATGCAAGTCTTTCATTAGACTTTAAGAATAATCAATAAAATTGATGTTGACATATAATTTCAAATTAAAAATGAATTTATAAACAATTTATGACTACTCAAATTATTTTGGCTATTTAAAATATTAGATTGAGCAATTAGTAAGCTTATTTTGAGTTTAATAATTATGGAAATAAAAGTTTATATTTTATTTTTTAAGATGAAATAAAATAATACTTTTCTTATGTATATGAAAAAACTCATTTCATTTAGGATATTATTATTAGCTAAAGTTGACATATTTAAAGTCTAACAAAAAAAATAGTTAAGAAAAAATAAATAAATAAGATCATAAGTGGGAACATGAATAAAAAGATTGAAAAAATAAATATTGGCATGGTAAATTATAACCATAACAAAAGTTACATAATTTGATCAGGTTAAGGACATTCATGTCTATATTAACTTTAAGTTCTTTTTTATAACATCATATACTACTGTTATTATGTTGGTTAAAACTGTCTTTTAATATTTTGATCTTTTAATATTTTGATGTTTTTTAATGACGAAAAATTATTAATATTTTAATTAACTTATAACAACTCTTATTTATTTGTATTTATTGAAAAAAAGAAAAGAAATTTGTGTTCGTTGATTAATCCTTAAAAACATGTGGTCCATCTATCTATGACTAGATCTTAAGTTTTTTAAGTTTTGATTTTATACCCACCTCAACTAACTTTAGAATCATGTTGAAAGAGTAGGTGGCATGAATGAGACCATGTAAAGTTAAAGGGGCTGATTCGGTCCCTAGATATAAGGTCATAGGGCTTTTCACTATTTTTTCCAATCCCACCTACCAACTTCTGCCACGTATCGTAATCACCCATTAGAGCTTGTTTGATGTTTGGTTAATTGGATTAAATTAAATTAATATGTGAATTATCATTCATTATCATTTAAATCAAATAAATAAAATTTGTTAAGCATTAAGTTTGAGTTTTGTGACATTAATTTGAACTAAATCAAATAAACTCAACACATTTTTTTATTGAACAACAATGCACAAATCATTACTTAAGAGAAAATGAGTCGAAAATCCGATTAAGAAACATTTTAAAATAAGTAAACACTTACAACACTATCTAATCATATACCAACTACACTGTACTAATTTTTAATATTTTACACTAATAACATTTAATTATATCGCAACACAAGGCACGATCCACTAAAAAATAAATAAATAAAAAATGAGTTAAAAAATACAAAATTAGGACCTTAAGTTTGATGTGACATTTAAATCGAGATATAAAGTTGATTTATTATTAACAGTTGCTACTTACCTACCCCTAAATACCAACCAAAAAGTAGACCTGGTAGTAGTTGGCATTAGGCCTTGTTTGAAAAGCTTAAGGGTTGTTTGTGAAGGTGCAATTTGTTTTTTATGTAAAAAAAAATTTAAATACACTAATTATTATTATTGTCTTGACTCTTGAGTGAGATTATAATAATTATAATAATATTATTTTACCAAGTTATTAATTTTATTTTCTTGAGAAGCATAAACCAAACGAGACCTAACACCCTTCATTCACTTGATATAATCCAAACCGAAGTTCAAAGCCGATGAAACATAAATAGTTGTATTGACGCTCGCTCGCCTGAGGAATTGCAGAGTTAAAGAAGAAAGAGGCGAATCCTACTTTCAGTAATAAAGCTCGATAATCCTTCTTCTGGTAAGCTTTATCAACGAAATCAATCGAGTAATCGCGAACTTTTCTTTTTTAATTTTGCATGCGGAAATGCTGTAAATCGATTGGAAACTAGAATTTGATCTATGATTCTATCTCCTCGATTTTGTGGCTGAATGTTTGGGAAATGAATCAGATAAATCTATCTTTAGTTGAATTCGATTGAATCGTTTACACTCTAGATTATTGATAATGTAGATATGTCGGTTTTTGTTTCCTATTTGGTATATGTTCTTTCAATCAAAGTCAGTTTGTCTGATTAAGGCAATTACTTAATAATGTTTCTGTATGGACAGAGCTGAAGATTGCAAACCCACTTGAATGTTTGTGTGAATACTAGTCAAGTCTGGTGTTGTATTTGTTTGAGATTTGAGGAGGTGGATATGGAAGCTACTGCTGGTCTCAGATCACACTTATCCTTGTGGATTGATTGTGAGAAGATTACAAGGAGACCAAGGAACTTGTTGCAGTTACCTCAAAGATGTAGAGGGGAAAAGACTCGGATTCTTGTCTCGGGTCATATGCAACTTAAAAGAAGACCAGACAACCACAGGCTTGAAGGATTGAAGGTTTCATGTTCCTTCCAAAACCAAGTGCCTGGTACTCAACAAAAAATTAATCTCTTTTGTCCATTGTTGAATGTTGCTTAATACTTTTTCAGGAAGTGTACGCAACTATTCAATAAGTGTTTGACAATTGGCATGGTCAGTGATTAAGTTATTGTTCTCCCCTTTGTTTGAATTGTTGAACTTAATGAACCTTGAGAAGACATATAATGCCCAATTGTTAGGATTGAACAGTTTAAGGAAAATCTTTCTGCTAGGTTTTGTTCTCTTTCGATTGAAAGAGTCTTGCTTTTGGTGCTATTGGCTTGTAAATGACTAAAAAAGGGTTATGATTTTGTTGTTTTGACCTTTTCCATGCATAGTTAAGGGCAAGTTGTTGCTCTAAAAAACAAAGTCCCGTTCCTTTAAATGAGGGTAGAATCCGCTGTGTTGCAGCTCCACGCCTATGCAGGTTGTGGTTTACTCAAGCCTTTATTTATCTAAATATACTCCTCCACCATATGATTGATGAAGTTGAATCTGCCTCAGACTTTTCATCAAGCCATTGATGGAGAGAGGCATACTGTATGAAATATGAGGCTGGAAGTAGCTTTTGTTAGAGAGAAGAAGAGATATGTATTCAAAGTAGTTTAAAATATTTGCAAAAAGCTTCAAAATGTGAAGCTGTACAACTGATCTAAATTGGACCATTATATTATGATCTTATTTAGTAAGGAGGTTATTTTTCTTGTCCAATTCATATGTTTTGATGTTTTCTTTTAGTTCTCTTTCAGAATGTGCTATAAAACAAAGCAGTTAATCATTTTTTTGAATAGATGCTAATATTTGTTTAATTGACTGTTTCTACATCTTACTCGTTTAGGATCGGTACTGGATTCCAAAAGTTTACCAACTTCTCTTGATGAAGCAACGATTCTAAAGGTATAGAATTGTGTCATTTCTGTGATCCTTTTATGTTTTTGGTCGATAAATATGGTTACAGTAAGTCAAACAAACAGAAAAGTTATAAAAGAACAAAAGTAGTAAATACAGGACTTATTTGTTTCTCATTTCCTTTCTTTGAATCAATGTATTGTAAGAAGTCGCTTTCATGACATGTTGCAATTCATTCCAAATTCATTGATGCAAATTTTAAATATGGTTATAGTAAGTCAAACAGAAAAGTTCTAAAAGAACAAAAGTAGTAAGTACAGGACTTATTTGTTTCTCATTTCCTTTCTTTGAATAGTTGTATTGTAAGAAGTCGCTTTCATGACATGTTGCAATTCATCCCAACTTCATTGATGCAAATTTTAACCTTTCAAAAAAATAAATACTTCACTGAAACAGTCTTGACTTTGATAGAGTAATATTTTTTTTATTTAATTGTAGCTTTGTTAAGTACTTCACTGAAACAGTCTTGACTTTGAGAAAGCAATATTTGTTTATTTAATTGGAGCTTTGTCCTTCCATCATATTTGTTGTCGCTATTGTCAGAGTAAATCTGAAGAAATTGAACAAGTGTTAGATGGACAGTGTGTATATCTGGTTGGTAAGTTACCTTAACTGAATCTCTTCTCAGCTATAAATCTCAATCCGGTCTCCAGTTAACTAGATAGACTGAAATTTCAGGGATGATGGGCTCTGGTAAGACTACAGTTGGCAAAGTTTTGGCAGATGCTCTTGGCTATTCATTTATTGACAGGTTTGTCAAATTACTGTTACTATCTCAGGATTTAACTTGCCTCTCAAACCTAATTTAGTGATCCATGTGGTCTCACTATCCTAATGGATCAATGTGAATGCAAGATGTATTGTTTGATTCTACTTATTTATTGCTTTCCTTGTTTAATATTGCATATTTTCAGTGACAAATTGATAGAAGATGCTGCAGAAGGAACTCCTGTGGCTGAAATCTTTAAGCGATATGGTGAAAGTTTTTTCAGAGACAGCGAGGTTAGTGTGTATTTACTATTCCATTATTTTCTGGAAATATTGCAATTAGTACTTCCATGATTTACATTCTGAAACTGTTTAATGGAGTACTGCCTGATTTTCATTTATTAAAAGAGAAATAAAATTGTTTGTTGCTGATGTGTTTTCTTTCTATGCTTATCAATAGACTGATGTTTTGCGCAAGCTTTGCACCATGCAGCGCAATATAATTTCCACTGGTGGGGGGATAGTCACTCGACCTATCAACTGGTATTATATTATTTGGATGCCTTTGAGAATGCGTTTTTTTTTTAACTTAGAACGCTTGTAAGTTCTACCCATTCCTTTTCTTCTTTTATAGGAAATACATGCACAAGGGAATTAGCCTTTGGCTAGATGTACCACTAGAAGCATTGGCAAGAAGAATTGTGGCTGCTGGCACTAAGACTCGTCCCCTTTTGCATCAGGAATCAGGTGACATTTATTTGAAGGTATACACTAAAACCCTAAGAAAAATTCTATTTATTTGAATCTTAATTGAATTTCTTCTGGTTCTAAACTGAGCCGGTCTTGTCCCCTTGTAGACTTTAACGCGTCTTACAAATCTTATGACCGAGAGAAGTGAATCATATGAAAACGCGGATGTGAGGATTTCTTTTGAAAGTATGTCTGCTCCCCTTTTTTTGGGTAACAAATACTTTATTTATAATTTAGGACTCCTTCTTGTGATTACATATGATATACCAAAGAGATTCTGGTACTGAAACATGAGAATTAAAAAATAAGCATGAAAATGAATTGCAATTCATTACGACCACTTCATTATCTATCCCCTCTAGGCTTCAAAGTTAGCCTTACTATTAAGAGGCGTATTAGAAAAGAAAGAAACAGTTGATTATCACATCATTCACAAACACAAGTACTTTAATTTCAGGGCAGGTCCTATAGCCAATTTGATTCCCTGATAGATACCCCCTCTTGAACAAGCATCCTCAATCGGATTAGGAAAACAATTCGGGGCTCGTACTGATTTACCACTTAGACATAAATTGAAAACAAAATCATAGTTTTAACATATCTCTAAGGAAAAAACATGATCAAAGTTCAGACAATATTTCCTTCTAAATTGATCACACACACTTCTTGGCAAAATGAATAATATAATCTTGACTTTGTCCCACTTTAATAAAGGTTCCTTTGTTCCTCATTAATAATTGATTTGGCTAGGATTTTTGTAGGCAAAATTTTACATATGACAATTGGTCTAAATTGCAAAACATACCGTCTCTTAAACTTTTGGAATCAGGATAAAATTGGTCTAATCCAAACCAATTGATAGAAATCGTATAGAATCTATCAACTTTAATCAAATTCCAACTTTTCTCATACAAGATCCCCGAGAACCCATCAAGGAAAAGTTGCTCATTTGATTCAGTAACTTTACCTGCCCAGAGATTTTGTATGCTTCTTTTAGCATCTGGTACTTTTTTTTTTATAGAAATAACTCTCTATATGTAAATTAATGTTACAACATATTGCAGATATTGCGGCTAAGCTAGGTTGCGACGATGTATGCAATCTCACTCCTACAGTAATTGCTATCGAGGTTATTTCCTCCTCTTTATGTGTTTGTGTTTATCTTCTTCGTTATATGTAGAAGATGGAATTAAAAGCTTATCTGATTTTGCATCTTTATTTCAGGCACTTGTTCAAATTGACAATTTTCTCAGGAAATAGAGACATGATTTATGTTCCTTTTGGATGTTGTTGTGTACTTTTGGCTATTGATTTTTTGAAAAACTAATGAATAATTTATTCAATTGCAGTATGTTATGTTGTTGATTCTTTGTTATAGAGATTATGTATGTTTCTAATAAATAATTCTGTTTGTTTGTTTGTTTGTTCTTTTCAAACTGATGTAAATTTTCAGGTTAATCTTAATCAGTTTTAGATAGTTCAGAGTGCAATTAATGTTTGTGTGTTTAATTTTAGTAGCTCTAATTAAAGTTGGTGCGTAAAAATATGTTTATTTCTTCTAATTTATCAATTAATAATTTATAGCTTAATATTCAAAATAAATTCTTTTTCTACTTACATTTATATTGAATTATTAGGATTTGAAATTCGTACAAGTGGAGTTCAATTTGAAATCCTTATTTTTCATTCATGTTTAATTTCTAATTAATTTAAGTGAAATTCAATGATTCATATTAAGAGGGTCCTAAATCTAATTCAACGTATTAGGAATATATAATTTATTTTCAAAGGGTTAATAATTTATTTTTATTTAAATAAAAAAGTTGGTAGAAAATGAAATAAAATAGTTAAAAAACAATTAATTTAAAAATAAAAATAATATTTAATCACCCGCTATATGTAGAATTATTTGTTAGTGTTGGATAAACTTTTGTAATTAAGATAGTAGTAAGTAAGAAGTAAGACGTTGGAAGTCTTTTGAAGAAGGTGATGAAGGACGTCTTGGTAGACATTGTAATGTTTGACTGTTCCTCAACTGGTTTGACTATTCGGTCCACCAACAACCCTACCATTTCTTATAAATTGAGAACTAACTGACAGAGAAAGAAAGACAGACTTAGTGTGAGTTTCAGTTGGGTGGTGGAGTTGATGAAATAGGTTATTTTTTTTTGCATATTCTCTTATCTTTTATTTTTCATAATTTCATATGATGAAGGAGCTTGTGTTAGATTGTAGGAGCGACAATGTGGGTATTTAGCGTCGGAAAACAAAACAATCGTATAGTAGCCAGCTATGTGGATGGGTATAATATTAATTAGAATTTCTTTCTTGTTTTAGGGTTGGAGAAAACAAAACTCATATATATATATATATATTTGTTTAACTCTATTGCCTTATTATGCTCCTCAATCTACTTGTGTTTTAACTTTAATTGTTTCTTTTTCGGTTTGATTGTGAAATTGAAGCTGGGGCAAAGACCGTTATTGAGATCAATCTGTTGGTAATTGATAACCAGCATCTTCCTCCGATGCCATCCGAGGGATTACCATGTCACGATTCAAAGAACCAGCCAGTTTCATTGACATTTTCCCTCAAGCAATTTAAATCTTTAACCAAGGCAACCTCACTATCAAAAACTGTTACCATCCGCGTGTCTGCGTCACAGCTGCTGCCTATGCGTGCGGAATACGAAATCGCCGAGATTGGTTACGTAAGGTTTTACTTGTTTCCCAGGGTAGAAGAAGAGGTAGTTTTGAGTTAGTGTAAGAGGAAGATGTCTGAAACATATATATATTAGGATTTGTATTTTGCTGTAAAAGATATAATTCTAGGTGGTCTGTCTGTCTGTCTTAACACTTAAAACTATCATAGGCTCCTTCAGTGGATATTATCCACTAACTACTATATATATATATAGACAGCCAATTGACAAAGATTTGAAAGATTAAAGATGTTATATTTCCTCAATATACCAAAAGAAATGAAAATACATAACAGTAAAACTAACTACCTACCTTATGCACACATTAATATGCAAACATTGATCCCATTTTTATTCAATTTCTCCACTTAAATGACCTTTCAACAAATATGATGACAATTAAAATTCTTATACTTTATCCTATTTTCTTTTTTCTTTCTAATATAACCAAGATTTTTTTTCATATACATGTAAACATATATTTTATTTTTTCAAATTGTGAATGTTTTCATTAGTACATTATTGTTGCAAGAAAAATCAAATTATTATAAAATAAGTTAGGAGTTCTTAAAATTTTACGATTCTAAAAGAGATTATCGATTCTGATTTAGGTAAACTCTTGCGAATATAAATAGTTAAATAATTAGTTCAAAAAATAATAACAAAAAATATATATGCAATTCACAAATAAAATATGTCCAAATTGAATCACAGTTATATTGCAGTTGCTTAATGATTTTTTATGTGACTTTAACTAGAAATCACAGATAAGTTTGGTTGATAATAAATGAGTTCAATTTTGTATGGTCTTGTTAAAAATAATTGAAATTATTGGTAAAGTTGAATTTGAACAAAAAAAAAAACTTAAAAAATGTATAATTAAGTCATGTTTTGGAAAATTATTTTATTTAATCAATATTCTTATTAAATATATATATATATATTTATATATATATATATATATATATATATATATATATATATATAAAATAAGTGTTAACATCAAAATTTATTTATTTTTTTCTCTAAACTAAGTAAGTTCCTAGGGTAGACAACTATCCCAAGATGAACTGTTTTCAAATATATTACAGGATTTGGTTTGAAAAAAATCATGAATTTTCTTGAGAATAAAGTTTGACCTTCTAGATTGATTAAGAGTTTTATTTTCAAAGAGTGTCCCTATTTTTTTTTATGGTATCATAAATGTGAGGTTGTTTACTTCTTAAATTAACTGATAATTATTTATTTTTAATAATAAATGTTAGATGTTAATTTAATCTACCTTAAATCATATATCATTGTAAAAGTCAACTTTTTACTCAGATTTGCAAGTTTTTTTTAAGTAATGGATGAGATGCCATCTCTTACATTAATTTATACCTAACATATATTGGCATATCCTTTGGAGTCTTCATGTGCCCTTATTTCAAAATAGAGAAAACTATTTAATTGTTATTTGCATACTTATATATATTTATTGCTCAAATTATTGGCATTTCCAAACACTATGGAGAGGTATAAAGAAGTAGAAAGTATGTATGTACTTCTTTCATGGGATTCTGTATTTTCTATCTGAATTCATTGAAAGTAGATTCAAATTTTAATCTTGTTCTAGATTATGAGAAATTGAAGAATATATTATTCTGAACATTAGGGAAACACACATAAACAAAACAATGAAAGAGTCCCAAGATGCTTTTGCAGCTGGATAAGCATTAGGAACATAAAACACAACATAATGATAAAGCTTAAATCTTTATTTAATTTACGGCACACTCCAGAGTCCTCCTTGTGTGTTGTTTATATCAGAATTCTGATATTTGAGTCTGATTGAAGAAGAAGCCAGAACAACCACTAGGAGGGTTTAAAGCCAGCATGACCGGACCTTTTGCTCCAATTTCAGCACTATGTTCCCCTTGATGCCCATTTAGGCCTGTTTGAGTATAGCCAGGACACACTGCATTTATGATTAAATCTGGTACATCTCTGGCTAAGACTCTTGCATAGCCATTTTGAGCAGCCTTTGAAACCGTGTATGCAGATAAGTTATTTGGCCAACCTTTGCTCTCTATCTTATCCTCTTCTGCATCCTTTAGAAATTCTTCCACTATCTCGTCGATTTTCTCTTCTGTCAGATCATCCACTTCACTCAACACTGCCCTTGCCCTTTCCTTTGTAACATTCTGCACAAAAGTGACATTCATATTTCATTCAATGTGGCTTTATTATATGGTATGTTTGAATTGTACTCACCTCAAGTTTTCCTGTTACTGATGAGACATTAACTATTGTCGGCTTCGCAGAGAGGCGAAGAAGAGGTATGAGAGCTTTTGTGACATGCTTGACTCCATAGTAGTTGGTTTCTACACACACTTTTGCGTTATCATAAGTTTGCTTCATAGACTTTAATAACAACATTGCATTTTCGTAGGAAGCCTGTATATAAATAACCAGCCAATTAAGATGATAAATTTTACTTAATTTGGAAATGTCAATTTCGTAGACTATATTAGGATAAGAACTCATGTGTTGGAGTTTTCATACTTACATCACCAGCCTTGAAACCCAATCTTTCCAATAAATCTGTATCTATTGTGGCTCCAAGAACTCCAGAATTGTTAACCTGCAACATGTATTACTTCCTTATTGTTATCATATTCATATTCTTAAGTTTGCTAAGGAAAAAAACAACATTTTACCAATATATCGAGCTTGCCGAATTGGGTTTTGATGTAGTTTGCTAATGAAGCAATGCTATGAGGGTCTGTTACATCGAGCTGATAGAATCTTATATTATTTTTGTTGATATTTTTTACAGCTTCAATCCCCTTTTGCTGGTCTCTGGATGTAAGAATTACAGTGAGTCCTTCCATTGCCAACTGTTTGCATATCTCAAACCCTATTCCTCCATTGCCTCCTGTTACAACTGCTATTCTGCTGCAATATGGATTGGAGACAATTATCAGCTTATTAGTTAAACAAATAGAACAATTAGTATTAAGGTTTAATTGTTACCTCTGCTGATCAACAACTGTTTTTGTTTCTGCCATGTGATTATTAATAATTTTGTTGGTTTAAATCATTTGGTGTGGAGAATGGAGATCTTGTCCTTTATTTATAAGCTTAATTTTTAGATATTGGAGGACTTTTCTAATTTTAATAGTGTGGAAACTTGGTCTCACACATCAATTTCATTTTTGGTACTTAAGAAAATTTCATTTTTGATACTTAAAAACAATTTCATTTTTGGTACTTAGGAACAATTTCATTGACCATAAAAGTATTAAGACTTTTAAGGATTAAAATAATCAAATAGTTTCCTCAATGACTAAAGGTCAAATAACCCATACATGATATTTTTTTAAAAAAAATATAGAAACATCTTATTGTGTGTTTAGTTAGTCAATAATTAATGTATTTGAGTTATAAGAACGTGATAACTCACTAAAAGTAACACGTGATAAGAGTGATTTTTAAAATATCAAGTCACACCATCACAATATAATTATTTGTTATTATTATTTCTTTTAAATATAATTGTATTAGATTGGACAAAAAAGATTTTTCTAACCTACTAAATTGATTGTTCATTCCAAATATACAAATCAATTAAAAAGACACTAAATTGCACTATATGTTGAGATGTTGAGAGACTATGTCAAAAGAATGTAGATTCAAAATGGGACAATTACTCCACTACTCTAAAGATCAACTTTTCTAAAGATGTGGCTAGTAAGGTTCCAAAAAACCATATAAATAAAAATAATTATCAATCTAATACAATAGAATTCTAAAAAAAACAAATAAAAATAATTTCAAAAGTGTCTTTCTAATAAAAAGTAACATATAAATAAGAGAATTATTACTTAATGTTTTTTATTATTTCAAAATTAATTCATTCTGAATAACACATTTTTATTTATAAAAGAATTCATACAAGAAACAACCAAACCATTGCCATAAATCATTCAAAAAGTTCGTCAAGTAGTTCAAACATAGGCAAGAGTTTTCTCTCCCGACACACAGACTCAACCAAAGAAGACCACGATTCAACCTCGGGTTTGAACCCCACCTCAACTAAATCACACAAAACCATCATAGCATCGGCCACTCTCCCATCCTCGCTGAGTTTAACTATCAACTCGTTGGAAGTCGCGAAATGTGGTTTGATTCCCCTGCTCAACATTAGCCCCAACAATTCAACTGCCCTTTCTAATTCACTTTCCTTACACAATCTATTCAAAACAATCCTATAACTACCTTTATTCAGTTGAATACCCGCATTAGGTAGCCTATACAGCATCTCAAGAGCCTCCTCGAATCGAAAATTTCTACACAAACCACCCAATACCACGTTAAATGTAACTGTATCTGCTCTGCATTCGTTTTCTTTCATTTCTTCGAGCAATAACTTTGCTTCTTCGATTTTCCCCATTTTGCATAATGTATCGACTAAAGTGGTGTAGCTGATCGTGTCTGGTTTCACGCCAATCTCCTTCATTTCGTCAAACATGGCTGTTGCCTCCTCCAATCTTCCTTCGCTGCATAAACCAGTCATTAAGGTCGAGTAGTTGAATAGGTTTGGCTGACAACCGTTGTTTTTCATGAAATCCATGATGTTCTTGGCGCGATCAACTTTTCCCCATTGACAAAAACCTTTGATCAGAACGTTGTATGTCAGTGCATCGGGCAAGAACGTTGATTTTAATTTATTGACTCCAAAAGCTTTACCAGCTTCTCTTGATGATGCAATGATTCTAAAGGTGTAGAATTGTGTCATTTCTGTGATCCTTTTATTTTTTAGTTGATAAATATGGTTACAGTAAAAGTTCTAAAAGAATAAAAGTAGTATATCATCTGTCATTGTGAGACATGATTTCTGTTCCTTTTGTGGGTATTGTTTTTTTTGAATAATTTATTCAAATTGCACTATGTTACGTTGTTGATTCTTTGCTATGGAGATTATGTATGTTTCTAATAAATAAATTCTGTTTGTTTGTTGATGTAAATTTTCAGTTTAATCTCAATAGGTCAATTCATTGGTTTGTGTGTTTTTAATTAAAATTTGGTCTAGTAAAATAGGTTTATTTCTTCTAATTTATAAATTAATATTCAAATCAATTTTTTTTACTTATATTAAACTGGGATTTGAACTTGCACAAGTGGAATTCAGTTTGAAATGTTTTAGCTCCTTATTTTTCATTCAACTAATTAATTGAAGTGAAAATTCAACATATTAGGAATATAAATTTTTTAAAAGCCCAATTTGTATTTATTTTTATACATTAATGTTCATTTAAAAAATTATTTTTATATTATTTAAAAATGTATTATAAAATAAAAAATAGATTTAATGAACCCATGTATAAGAATTAATTACCCTCATTAATGTTACATTCAAAATACGAGGAAATTTTTATAATTAAAATATACCAATAAGAAGATCCATTTTAATTACCCTTGATAAAAAAATAATGCATCTTTTAGTAATGCTATTTTGTCACTTTTTAAGAAAAAAACAAATAAATATATATTTAGATAGAACTTGTCATCTAAAATTAATATTGTTTGTACCAAGATTCAAATCACTTTTCTAATACAAAGTGACCTAAATTATGAGGTTTTGTTTAATTCAATTATTTTCAGTACCAAATGGCAAAAATTTCACATTTCATAGAAGAAGAAACCCTTTTGAAATTTAGGGGTTTTGTTTTGCTTTAAATAACTATTGGCAACATGTGATAAATGACTTGGATAATAATAATAAACACATGAAAGTGTATATAATAAAGAAGATAATTTTGAGGCAATATCTAAACAAACATAATAATAATAATAATAATACTCCAACATCATCATCATCATCATCTTGACTAGGGCTTCTTACTTAATCTTTTCCACTTCATTCTATCATGGTCTCAACCTGTTGAGCCTCTGCAACTTGCTTTCCCTTCTTCTTGCCTCCTCCTCTTCCTATATACAATAATAATAATAATATTTAACAAAATATCCCCCCAGTTTCATTCAGAATAAAAGATGAAAAAACTGGATGGTTAATTAGAAATGAACTTGCCTTTTCTATTATTCAACTGTGTTGCTTTAATCTTCAATCGCTTTTTCAATCTCAACTGAGCTGCTGATGTTGAAGGTTTCTCCTCAGCCTCTTTATTTGCATCTGCTGCTAATTTATTCAATAAAGAGTTTGAATTCATCAGAGGGGGGTTGTTCAGTATGTGAAAAGGATAATAGAAAAGTGTTCAAAAATCTACTAAATTTGCATATGCTGCTGCTGCTGCTTCAATAAAGAGTTTTGAATTCATCAGAGGGTTCATTATCAGTATGTGAAAAGGATACATGATGTAATAATAATAATAATAATAATAGTGTTGAAAATCAAATAATCTTTCTAACTATTTCAAAGAGAAAACAACTAAATTTGAATTCATCAGAGAGTATGTGAAAAGGACTTGCAGTTATAATAAAAATAGATAATTTACCTTCAGTCAAAGCCATCTCGACGTCCTGAATGGTGATAAGACCTTTCTCCAAAGCCACCTTCTGTTCCTGTTTCAACAACAACAACATGAATATAAACAAACTTGAAAGAAGAAGAAGAAGAAGAAGTTAGAATGAAAGAAGAAGATGATGATGGGGGGGTACCCTTCGCCATTGCTTGAGGAGCTTGCGTTTGCGCTTGCCGGAGATAGAGACAGGTTGAGGCTTCACTTTGAGTTTACCGCTTAAAGGATCGCCGTGAATAGCTCTTTTGCGCTCCGATAACAGTGCTCTTCTCTTCTTCTGTACTACGTTGAATTTCGCCATCTCCCTCTCGACCTAACCCTAATTAGTCATCCTCTTTGGAACATACATACATAGATATAACAGAGGTGCGGCCGCAACTTTCACCGTTTTTTCTTCTGGTCTTGTTTAATTATCAAATAAAGCCCAAACTATAGTCCAGCCCAAAGCGTATATTTACTTAAATTAATTGGTACACATTCGAAAAATAAATAAATATAACTTATTCAAATAATTAAACTCATTTTATTCATTTTGTAACTGTATTTTTTTTTTCAAATATTAATAATAATGTTATTATACCCAATACTAAATTATTATTTTTAAAATATAAAATAAAAATTATTATATATTTTCAATATTAATAAAAACTCAGTCATATATGTATAACTAATATAATTTTTTTTTTTAATATTAAACACTCATTTTATTATTTTATATGGGTATCAACAACAACAAGATCTCTTGAAATCTTATTGTTTGAAGATTTTCAATTTATAATCTTTAGATTATACAAATTTAAAAATTATTTTGATTTTTTTAAAATAAAACAAATTTATATTTACAAATAAAAATAAATATTTTACTTAAATAAATTAACTCATCTGGTTTATTATTATTATTACTTAATTATATATATAAATAATAACTAATATTCTTTTAGAGTAAAATCTAATTATTTTAAGCAATCAATTTTATTTTAATATTATAGACAGCTAATACACCCAATAAAATAAATAAAATTCGTAAATGAAATACACAAGAAGCCAATGTGATAAAATGCATATAATTAATTATAAAAAAAAAATAAAGACACCTCAAGAATTTCCCATTGCCTAATTTTATTTGATAAGGGTAGTATAATAATATACTAGTAGGCTTAGGACAAGGAGCTTAATTTATGTCAATAAATAAACTTTCCTATAACCCAAGAATACACAACCAACTATTCCATATGACTGAAAATTAATAAAAAGTATATTGCAATAGACTAAGACACACTCGACTGCTTTATGCGAATAATCAAGCAGTATCCGATCATTAGAACCGGCATGCACAAGTTGATTTTGTTTTATAAAATAAGAACAAAAAATTATGCCCATTCAGTGTTCGATAGATCGAAGCTCCCACGTACCCTCTCCATCAATCAACCTCAATTCTGTTGAATGGAATGGAATTAACGCAGGTCGCTGCAAACACCCACAAACAAATAGAATCGTTACAACAAAAGCAATGCAACATAAGTAAAATACTTTTCTCAAACAAAAGACGAAGTTATCAACTAAATAACCCCTTATTCTCATTTTTAGAACATTAACTTGTGAAGAAGAAAGGAGAAAAAAATCTTACCTGTGAAGAGGTAACAACCGTGATTCCCATTTCCTTGGCGAGACAGTAAAGGTGTTCTTCAACATCAACGCTAGTAGCACTGCAGTACAAAATTTGTTACTGTAAAGTATTTTTTTTATTTTTTTTTAGAAAATTAATGAATGCTAGAAATTGTTACATACTTGGTGCATTCGTCGAGGATTCCGAATTTAGGCTTGTGAAAGAATAAACGTGCCTTCAAAAAGGGAAAAAGTTTTATGTAACCTCATCAGGCAAGTTACACTAAATAATTAATGAAAACAATCTGAGAATTAATTCCTTCACAAATTAGCTTACCATGCCTAATCTCTGCTGCTCTCCAAGAGACAACATATCTTCCCAGTTCTGATTAACATTAAAGTTACCTTCTCTTTCCAAAAGATAAAGCAATTTTACATTCTCCAGAATGCTTCTCAAATGTTTGTCAAGAATTTCCTGGCCATTTGTTGACGGTTCACCTGAAATTACCATAATAGCTATGTCATTAGTAGTTGCATAAATTACACAAATAATAATAATAAAAACAACTCAAATGGTGTGGGAAAACAACTTTTTTAGTTGTTGTGTTTGCCGTTTGGCGCTTGATATGATAAATTGAATATACAAGTAAATACCAACTGACCCCACTTTTGAAAATACTTTGGTTTCTGAATCTGGATCAGGTAGAAAATTTAAGTTTAAAAACTTCAAGTTTAATATGATTCCATCTGTATGGATCCACAACTAGATGGGAAATGAACATAAATGATGTTTGGAAATGAAGCCAATTTAAACCCAAACTGATAAAATTCTCCTAATACTTCATTATGTCAGTAAAATTGCCTCATTAGGATCCGGACCAAGATCCAGAAACAAAAAGTGTTACCAAAAAGCCCGAAAAGTTGTAAAAATTGGATAGATCTTCAAAAGAGAGGAAGAATAATAAATTAAGCAGGAAAATTAACAGAACCTCACCATTGCCATACAATGCTAATACCCTTTTTTCTGCCTCCTCATTAGAAAGAGGGTATATAACTTGATCCCTCAAACTTCCCAAGCATGTATAGGGACGCTGAGGAATATAAAAGATACCACATCCACATTTAGCCTCTTCATCAATTCTTTGGATGGGTTTGTTTAGTTTCCCACTGACTATTGGCCAAAGTCCATGAAGAACCCTGAAGATAGAGCTTTTTCCGCTCCCATTTGGACCTAGGAAATTTTAAGCTTAGTAAGAAACATGAAACCAGAAAAAGAACACACTCCATAAAGAAAATTATTGAGAAAGTGATAAATGGTGGCTAACAATTTATTCTCCACCCAAGGCCTTTCTTGATGAAGGGTTTAAAACTCCTTATCCCATCATCATTGAAATCATCAATCAAATTACCCTTTATTCTTTTAACATTTTAAATATTAAATACAAAGCATATTTTAGTCATTTAACCCAAATAATCCACTTTTTCATCAAACAAGATTTGTTTTTTCAAAAAATTGGTTTATTTCAGAAGAAAAGAACTACATTAAACAAGCTCCAAGAGCACATTTCATAAAACTCTTGTACAACCATTACTAATTTAGGAGAATAAATTTATGTGATCACCCAATTATCTAAGAAAAATGAAGAGAGAAGAAAATATCAACTAACCAGTAAGAAGCAAACTTTTTCCTGGCATTATTTCACAAGTCAATTTCCTAGCTAATAATTTCTGTCCTGGGCTGATGATATCCACATCAGAGATGACAATAGCATCATTTGAATTCATTGATGACATGGTCTCAGTAATAGAATCATCTGCATAATCCATCTTTTATCAATACAAGCATCAACATCCAACGATACAAGATATCAAAGAGAAAAGATGCAGTAAGTGCAAATTCTTGGTCTGAAATAATTTGTTTGCAAGAAAAACAGCTCAAGAAAATTGGATAGGATTATTGCAATAGAATCTAGCATATATTTATCCATAAAAATTCTATAAGAGCAGATATGATATATAACACTGGAAAAGTTGCATGCTGGTAGGGAAAGTGTATTTCTCTATTGAATTTCTTTAGCAACAGTATAGCATGATGCATCTAGGTAGTATATACTTTTTGACACAGGCTTTTGCTCTTGTCCTATTTCGTCTGATGTACTTTTTATTACTTTTCCTCTCAAACTTTCTTTCTAAGCATAAATGAAGACATTGAGTGAGATGCACAAAATTTTATCACCCTTCATACCTAAAACCCACAAAAAAAGCTCAAGTATCAAATAAATGGTCTGGATGATGTACATGTCATGGAACACATCTTCATGACAAAAATACTGATAATATAGGCATACAAAACCAAGACTGATAAACCATCTGCTGGTGATTTCTTTTCATTGGCACCAGAATATTTGTTAAACAACAAAGGTTTCCGTATCTTTACAAAAACTACACAAGACTTTGTCAGTTCAAAAGGGTTTTGCAGCTACATTATCAGTCAATATGTTTTGTAATTGGCATTCTCTGTTGTTATGGTTGCTCATTCTCATATGTGGATACTTAAAAATGAATTAGCATGAAATTATGTGTGAACAGAACCACATTCATTAACAAGAAAATATAATAAGGAATTGATGGAAGCTCCAAACCAATCCTGAATGGCATTCTGGAAGTAGCTTAGTAAGACTACAAAAAATATCACTGGATTTTCACTCACCAGCCGCCACACACTAAAATAGTTCTATATCAACTTGAATTGACCCCCTCATTATACGCTGGATGAAACATTATTAACTTGACAGGAAACAAATAATAAATCTTTTTTTGTGTGTGTCAAAGAAGTACACAAGGATATCAAATGTGCCTCTTCTTCTCGTTACTAGCAAAAGAACCCTGCAATACTTTATCAATATTCAAGTTCTTTCCTGATACCTAAAATCAATGTAATGCCTGCTTCTAATTGGATTTAATCTGTAAAAACTAATAAGCAAATCATTTTAGGCACTCATGCTTCTGTCAGGCTGTGGTAACTTCAATAAACATCATATTCATAGAAAAAAATATTCAGAGCAGACACATAGTTGATAAAGAATATGCACAGGCCTCCACCCATAGGAACATAACCACCGTCGACACAACATATATAGCAACTTCAAAACAAAAAAGAAACTACAACCTAAAAACGTACAAGCAAGTTTCACTTTGTGCAACACTTGTTGTAACTGTTTAGGTATATATCTCAAATAAAGAGAACCAGACAAAGACGGACCTTTTTGGGCAAAATCAAGAAGCTCTTCAAGCTCAAAAATTCGATTGATCCCTCCAGACAACTCAAGGAACTTTCTGTGTAGTTCAAGGATGTCACCAAAAGCCAAAAAGCTTTGTGATACAACGGATGCTAGGTAACGTAGAGCGTGGGCTAATTCACCTGAAAATCATTCCATTCAGAGATAAACATCACTCTAGAATGAATGAAACAAATGTGGCACACTACATAGCTTAGAAACTAGTACCTTGAGTGGAGGTCAGAGCTCGATCCCCTGAGTGTTCAATAGCATACAATAAGCTCAAACCCCATGTAACATTATGTGGGAGTTGCTTGGTGATAAAATCGTCCAGTGCGCCAAAGAGCCATTTCCTCTTAAGATGTGATGCAGAATGATCAAGGAGGTCCTTAAACCTTGATTCAATCATCTGCTTGGTTGAGAGTAACATCAGTAAAATTTCTTCTTCCAGTACAAGTATTTAATATTTGACAAAATGATAATGGAGAGGGAACTAGAAAATGGCTTGTATTCTTGCATATTTCTGAATGATTCAACTAATACAAGGAGAGAATAATTTATAGCCAAAACAAAAAGAAACTAATTAAATAATAGAGCAATTTCATAAAACATAAATGAGCCTTGCTTGGGAAGCAAAGCAATGTTGGAGTAAATGGCTCATGGAAAATGATAATGTGCCGAGATTGGTATTCCACAATTTATGTTGCAAGACATGGATAACTGTTCTTCAAACCTTTGCCATATCTAACAAAAGAAATTCAAGTAATTATGCAAACAAAAAATCTAAAACTAATGCAGCAAAGAAACTTTCTAATCTATGTTCCATCTTAAAACTGACTCAAACTCTTAACTTTGCTGCACCACAGCTTAATGGGCATGACTTATTTTATCCCATCTACAACAGGTACATAAATAATAGCTTTAACTGAAAACATCAGAAACAAGATGCACCTGCAGGTCATTATATGAATGCCTTGTTCTATTGTGTTACTAGGTATTTCATCACTTTACTAGTCAACTCATTATTTCTATTGGCCAATACAACACTTTTGTATGTTGTGCCATCAAATTCAACCATTTCTTTGATCCCATGTTCTGTGATGTTCTAATTCCTAACAATATTTTTATGCCAAGAGTTACAAGAAGAAGTCAACTTTTCTGGCACGGTACATTCATGATTTACTATAGAAAAGGCACAGAGTTATGAAATTAAAGATGCAGCAGAAACGAGATAGATGAAGAAATATAATAGAATAGAATAGAATAGAATGAAGTTCAGGAAACCTACAGCTTTCTCTCGGGCACCACCTCCAAAGAATGCCACAGATTCAGCATGTGTGCGTAATCTCTCATGCATGAACCTGTGTCCGTGGAAGTCAGGTATCTCCATGCAATATTACTTTACAAAACAACATAAGTAGAATAAATAGAAAGTGAATTACCTAAACATTCCCTCAAGCTTTTGTTCCTGACTTGCTAAGTCACCAAAATCAGGAGCAACAATTCTCAGAAGACCTAGACCCAGCAACATATAAGCATATAAAATGGCAACACCCCTTCTACCAGTTAACAGCATCATTCTCCATGTGAACCTAAGAGCAACCATATTTCCTAATATTACATATGGAGATCCTAACAGCTTTTAATGAAAATTTGGACTCCTAAAACGAAAAGTAAAGAAGATGTATGACTATAGATGCACTTACCATAAAATGTCAACAGATGGTTTCACCATTCCAGTGACTAATCCCGACAAGTCACCAGTTAATTTCTCCAGATCTTGAGTTAATCTCTGGTCTGCATCTATATTAACATTTGACATGTGGAAAACCTACAGAGTAGATTTACATGGTTAATAGGAAGTATCTAAGTGTTGGGGCTGTACTTATGGGCTGAAAATATGCAGTACTTTCTATATCTTTGTGCTGAAACACAAGAAAGAATGTTATGCTTTTGTGTATGTAGTTGATGGTAGATCTAGATCCTAATTCTATGGGAGACTTTTCTCTAGTGATGAGATACAATAATCAATTACACAGACAATAATTATTAGTAACTAATTAATGAAGGGATTGTTGGATCAATAGTATTTTGGCTAGCCTCAAAAGATGAGGCTCCAAACTTTTTTATTATAGAATTGATTTAATGGTGAAGCCATGCAAGAAGGAACCTGCAACAAACTTTCAAAGAATGGCACTCACCCAGAAATTCTATCCTCAAAATGAAAAACTATAAATACAGGAATTCCTGGGAAAATTTTGGATGCTTGTCATATTACCTTATAATAAGCATTATTTCGCAAATAGTTTTTTAGTAAATGTTGAGTCAAACGGATCCTCCAACCAAGGGCAAGTCTGGCTGTCAAGTGCCTGTATATGAATAATATGAAATAAAAAAGGTGCATTGTCTATATTCAATAGAAGCTGACATAATAAGAAGCAGCACCCTCAATATTACGCATGTCCCAGAATGTGTGGCAGGAACATATATACAGGCATGTGTATCAGGTCATAATAACATGCCTATATCCACAACTTGCTTTACAATATTCATTGCAAGTCCAGCACATTAATAATGTTTCAGTGAAACAAGGTTTCAAAATAAAGTTTCTACAAACAGTTCAAAGAATTCTAACTTCAAGTTCACATATCTAACAAAACAATAATTGATGTGAGATCAGTAACAAATAAATGATAATATGCTAAGGATGTCAGTCCAATCTAAAGTACTGTTATAAATCACCTCAAAGAAGGGGCAACAAATGAAGATGCTGCACTTTGAAGAACACTGACACCAACAAGTTTAGTGAATGCAGCTTTATCTTGCTCCAAAACATACTTCACAGTTGTCCCTGAAATTTGTAATTCAAAATAATAACAACAAAATTGATAAACACAACTTTTGAGTAAAAACAAATAAAGAGAACATGCACGAAGGAACAATCACCATTCAAAGAGGCGATGCGATCAGAAATCCAGGTTCTTGATATCACAAGTATAGCAACTGAAAGAAGCTGCATACCCTGCTTGTCCATTACTGTTGGCACCTATAATGTCCATGATAATGCTTCCAGTTGGTATAACATATTCCAAAATGAACAGAAAGCATGAACATGGAGATGTTCAGATTTATGCCAACTAGTTGTAAAGGAAATATATGCAGGCCCTATATATCATATCCATGCATACCAAAAAGCCATGTCAATAACATACATTAAAGACCTTAAGGGAGCATGTAGTTGGTAATGAGTCAAGGAAAAAGAAGGGGGTGAAGCAACAAAACTCATGAATTTTTTGTGATCTTTCTGCACTCACCCATATTACTTTCCAGAACAAGTAACTTCTTCACCCTCTCCCCCCACCCGAACCACCCCGCGCAAAGTATGTGCAGAGATTTTGGATTTGTTCATAACGATCAAATTATATCTGGTCTTGTTTCCACCTTTCCAGTCATTCTCAGTGTTCTAAATGGCGGTCGAGGCGGCCGCCTAGGCGGTAGGCGGTCCAACACCGCTCCGCCTATGCATGAGGCGGTCAGATTATTTAATTATTTATTATTTTTAATTAATTAATTACTAAGATTAATATATGTATATATATATTTAATAAAAAAACTCTTTATCACCCACTATTTATTTAAATTTTGAAATGACTCTTTACATTCCAATTCATTTATCTTCTTCTTTTCTGTTTCTTATCTCATTCACCTCACCTCCTTGATCATCTACATCTTCTTAGATCATCTAATCATCTATCTCTTCTTCAGCTCGTCTACATACTTATTTTTGTTAAATGTTACTATATTAAAGAATATTAATTTGACTTTTTAGTAAAATGATAATTATAGAACATCTTTATTATATTTATATTCAACCGCCTAGGCACCGCTTAGGCACCGCCTAGGCACCCGAGGCAGTAGGCAGTCACTTACCGCTCCGCCACCGCCTACCGCCGTTTAGAACACTGGTCATTCTAGATACAATTTTTAAAATGACATAAATACTAATTACTTTTGGAATGGAAATTGGGCAAGAACTACAAGAATGCCCCATTCATTCTGGGGTGAAGAAGGGGATTGATTATCATAATAATAAATAAAAAGTATAAAAATCTACTAGTAATTTAGTTGGATTACCTATTAAATTCAATTATAAAAAGTACATTTATAGAAAACGACCTCTTATTTGAACAGTCAAAAGGAAATAAATAAAACGGCCCTTCTCATTATCAAAGAAATAGAAAATGGTATATGGTATTCTCCATGTGTCCAATGGAAATACTTGGAATTACATCGGAAGATAGATAATTATCACTACTGAAAATAGGTCTCTCCAAGGAAATGGACTAGGCTTGGAAATTTAAAGGAAGGTAAAGCAAGCTGTCATAGCAATCACTTTCTGATTTAGGGAAGAAGGCAGAGCGGAAGAAGAATTTTTTAAAATGGAATAAATAAAAAACAGAAAAGAAAATGATAGGATAGAAGAAAGTGATTCAATCAACCTTCCTGGCTATTGGATACCAGCCTATGTGATCACTACCAAGATGGCTCTATCACTAGTCATATAAAGTACCTCCTAGGAAATGGATTCACTATTAAAGTGTGTAGAAAATTATAAATAACTAGTTATTGTGATATTATAGTTAAAGGATAAATAACTATTTAAAGTGATATTATCCAGTTATTATGTTAAAGGATAAGCGAATGTAAAGCTAATGATTTTCCTTAGTTATCACAAAGAGGTTTCTACTTTCTAGGAAGGTAGAGTTATCCTGTAATCTTTTGATTTGTATTCAAATACACAGACGTGAATAATATACAACTTGTTTCCCCTCTATTTACTTTTCCGCAAAGTTGATACAGAACAAACTGAAGAACATCCGCGACACCGGTAATCAATAAAAATGCATCTCAATTTTCCAAAAATAAAAGGAAAAGTGAACAAGAAAAGTTGAGTATTGTGTCATTGTTGAGGCAGACCTCACCATCAAACCGACAATTGAAGGAAAAGAAACCAAGACTAACTGGTAGGTAACACCGAACTTAAGGGAAAAAGAGATTCCACATTTTGAGCCTTTAGCCTAGGGATGCAATAACATCTTAATTATATATTCATCAATGATGAAACAATATGTCCAAGATAAAGGATACATTTGATTTGATTCTTGGGAAGTATTCAAACCCACAAGATCAAGGAGACAAGTTATTGTTGCCACTAAATATTGGACACATATGAAACAAGTACTTGTTGCTTCTATAGAAGTAAATAGAAGTTGAAGAGCTTGAGAACGTTATTTCATTTAGGACTAAATGTATGCACATTTGAAACATATAAAGTTAAGATCTTAAATCCACAATTGAGTTCATAAAGCATGCAAGTATTTTCATATGCAGAGTACCAATCAAGTTCTTAAGGAACAAAAAATCAGTTATTTATTCTAGAAACAGGTTAAGGAACGCTTATGCTGGTTTAAGCCACTGCTAACTCTCAACATCTAATATTCAAAATTTGTTGGGTAAATAGGTCCGACACAGCACTTTAGTAAGAGGGATACTTACAAGTATTTTAAACATGGAAGCTATTCTGAGAGGAAGTGATCTTTGAGTAACCCGAAGTTGTGGAATTACAGGCAATGAAACATCAGGAAGAACTGGAGGTGATTTTCTTATCAACTCTGACACGTAAGGTTCTGACTTTGCATTTGAAAAGGCAGGATCCTGGTTATCAGGAATGTCCAGGAAGCAAATGATTAGATGAAACCAAGAATAAGAAAATTACAAAAGAAAACAATGGATGATATCTGTCCCCATCATTACCCTTTTAGTATTTGTAAATGCTCGCTGAACAGCCATGGCATCATTTTGGCGAACTGTATCTGACAACTTCAGTGTGTTGAATCCACCTTCGCTTAGAGCTGGAGAATCCCCTCTGAATTTTTTATAGAACTGTCAGCATGAGATATTTAGCAATAGCATTGAGAAAATAATTTTGGCTTTCAGAACCTCTTGTAATCCACACTCCAGCCTCCTTCACCATCCAAGGACAAAACTATATCATGAAATGCAACCAGTGCAGGGCGGTGGGAGATTGTAATGCAAGAGGTTCCCATTGCTCGGACTTTAGCACAGAAGCGTTCTTCCATGTCAGTTGTCACAGCGCTGGTGCATTCATCAAGAATAGCAAATTTTGGCTTATGATAGAAGAGTCTGGCCATTCCCAATCTTTGCTGTTCCCCCAAAGATAACTCATCTCCCCAATTTACCTCTTTTTGAGGAGGATAACGATCTAGTAGATATTCAAGGTCCACCTACATCAATGAATATAAAGTTCATTGATGTTTAAAGCAAACAAAATAGTTCATATTACAAAAATCTTACTAGACAAGATATTAACACTTACATTCTTTAATAGTTCAGTCATCTCACTATTTGTCAAAGGTTCAATCTCTTGATCTGCTGTAAGAGGATAAATTAATTGATCACGAAGTGTTCCAACAGCAGTATACGGCCGTTGAGGTACATAGAATATCTCTTTATTGAGATCTGAACCAACTCCTGGCTTGACTATGTTTCCAGATACCAGAGGCCAGAGGCCCCCTAAAACTCTAAAAAGTGAGCTTTTTCCACTACCATTTGGACCTACAGTGCAATATAAATTCATTTGTCAGATGGCATTGACCAATGAACTTGCAAACATGGAATGTTGTCAGATAAGATCTAAATTCTAATTGGATAATCTTCTGAAAACAGATTGTTCAAATTAACTTTTATCCATCATTTAGTTCCCACTCATGGATCGTCAATTAGTTATGATTCATGTAACAAACTCCAACCACAAAATCACGGCTTCAAGCTAACAAAAAGATTGGATGAGTTCCAAAGCCAGATAAAAAATTAGCACCAAAAAGCTCGAGGAAAAGGAAAGACCAACCAAGAATAGTTAGATAATAAGCAAAAAGGATTCTAACAGAAGGATTATTTTTTAGGTCAAGGAATTCACCAGTAATCAATAGATTGGACCCTGATTCAACCCTCAGTGTCAAATCCTCCACCAAAACATTACCAGTAGGGGTAACAACCTGAAATGTGTGAAATAATTATGCATTGAACAGTAAAATATGCAAATATTAAGTACAGACCCTAGTACTTATCCAGTTACCTTAACATTATCAAACTCGATGTAGTTAGCTTCACTAACACAATTTCTACTTCCCTTTCTCTGTAAAGAGGAGACCTCGTGAATGCTCAGCTCACTTGATACGGTTAAGAGTTCATGAATACGATCAGCATAACCACTACAAATAAGAAACATGGAGTGTCAAGAAAAATAGTTTGAATTCATGACAAAGACATAGTATAGGGTTAGCCCTGAAATTGGTATTGAACAGGAGATATTTGACCCATTTGTTAAGCACGACTCTCCGGCTCAATTTGCAATTCCACTTCAATGAGCATGAAGATCACTTCATTAAGAAGCACTTAGTCAAATCTAAACCACAGCATAATAGTCTTAGTTGAAATTTGTGATTTCTCCTTCGTAAGTAAATTTGTGGCAAGGCTCTACCAATCTAATAACTCTAAATCTCCTCTCCCCTTCCCTTTTCCATCATTACTTCTTCCGTTTGAATACGTATATAGGGTAGACTGGCATAGTTGTAGATAGTATGAATGGTATAAATGTAATTAGAAATAGGTGTAGCTAATAAATAGTAGAATTTGTAGTAGATCCAGTTATGAAATGACTTGAGAAGTTACTCTTCATTTCTCTAGTTGTCTCATCTAAGGGCTTCGGCCATTTTCTTCTTACCCTAATTCTTCTCTGGCCTAGAATTCATTACTTGGTACGTATCAATTTCTTCCACCAACTCCAACTAGGATAACTTTCCCACAAAGATCACTTGACCATTACTTAAACCTTCTTCAGCCACACAATGCTCTAGTCTTACAACTCCCTAACAATTTATTATTCCATTCTCAATAATACCATGCATTACTTGTCTATATTTCTAAAAATAATTATTTTTTCATAATTGCAGCTGAAAATCTCTGAGTTAAACCCACACACACAAAAAGTGCAATTGATATTTTAAGAATTTAAAATATAGGTTCCACAGGAATATTATTAGATATAGACATATTTTATTTTAAATCTTTAATTGGCGCAAAGTCATTCATGCTTGCACTCCAAGCATGATTGTCACTTCCTGCACTTAGGCAGTTGAAATACCACAGCCCTAACTCCATTTACCATATACGTGCAATAGACATAAAAATACACCATCTCAAACTCTGTTCATTTAATTAAAATGGAAAGAAAAATAGGGGCACAAAATTACCTTAGACGATTAAGACGTCTTGAACTAATGGAAAGTGTTCCCAAGGACTGAAATAATGATATGATAACACTTGTATGATATCTCAAATTGCTCAACATCTCAGCCCGTCCCAAAGTCGAAGAGTCTGGTCTTAAATTACCAGCAAAGAAAGGTTCAATTATCAGTATAACAGCAACTGTAGCCCCAAGATACTTTAGCAAAAAATCCTGGATCATGCCAAACCACCAATGGTCATGCAGAACAGCTCCCATGTGTTGAAAAAGATTCATAAACTTTTGCTGAATATGGTATTCCTCTCTATGTTCACCACCATAAAATGCTATGCTTTCTGCATGTGTCCTCAATCGTGAATGAAGCTGGCGATATTCCCCTTCAAGCTGTTGTTCCTTGGACATCAACTTCCCAAAGGCAGGGGAGAAATTTCTGATCAAGGTACCTGCTCCTAGAACATAGGCCTGCAACGGGAGTTTAAAATATGGAACAGCTGTGGCAATAGAACTGCCAATTTATTGTACAAGACAAGTCGGGCTATAGTGCCGACAAAGTGGCACCATAAGCTCCTAGAATGATGAAACTTGTACAAAGATATAGGTGGAGAAGAGATATCTTACCAATATCCAGACAACATATTTTGGACTTGCGTACGAACACAAGCGCCAAGTATATAGCAAACCATCGGTCACTGCTATGAGGTCATCTTGCACGAGTTCACTCAATTCGGAGCAGAATTTTGGTACATCACTAGCAATTCTTTGCTCAGGGTTTGTTATCCGGCCATCAACATGTGATATTTTGTAGTATGTCATGTTCTGCAACCCAAGCAAAGAAAAAATACATGGGAAAAAAATATGATTAAGCAAAGACCAAGATGTGATTGTATTTATCACAACCAAACTACACAAGTTCATAACAAGTTACAAGATATCAGATCAGTCAGCAGTATCCTGTCATAGTGCTTTGTGGTACTATTTTAGAACCGTGATGGATGAGTGTCCTGTCCCCAGTCGTCAACATTTTCAATAGAATAAAAGGGAATACGAGAAGCGTTCAAACATTACAAAGTCTAGACGATGAGAAACAATGACACTTATTTGAGAGCTTTGGAGAGAAAGAGTGAGAGAGACAATTGCCAATAGCATAGTATCAAGGAAATACATGTGACAAAAACAAGATATTTTCCTATTCAAATCTACAGACAATCAAGACTGTAAACACAATTATCATAAAAAATGAGGAAGATTTCAAGCAAAACTGAAAATAACCTGAAAATAATGAGTATGGATGAGCTTTGTCAATATTTTTCTGAATCGCAAGCTCAAAGTCCCTGTTATGTACTTGGATGTTGAATGCAAGGTTGAATGAAGAAAACAAAGCAAAAGATTTTCAAAAATCAGGCGGAAAAATGTTGGGACTCGCCGAAGAAAAGCAGCTCGGAACAGAAATCCCTGCACTTTTGCTAATCTATTGCTTAAAGCGGTTCGCAACATCTGCATCAATACAAAATCAACTCAGTTAATCACTGAAGATATGAAGAGTCCCTAACAACATTTATTTTGTAACACGAAAAGATTATCATTGACTGATGCCTATTGCAGGATAAAATTAATTGATATTTAAATATTATCATTTCCAACATGTTTTAAGCAACATAATTGTTTTGCATATTTAAGCAATTTACATATTTCCCTTACGAGACCATTAAAAAAGGTAATTGGAGAAAATGAGTATGTGAAGGATAAGCAGCATAATTTTACTTTGTAACAAAAAGGGGTTTCACACTTTCCAAATGAAATGCAATAAATAAGGGGAGATGTGATTCTGGCCCAATGATAATAATCACTGTTTATATTCTCAATAGAAGCATAGTTGGAAGAATCCAAAGACTTGATAGCAGCACCCAAACAATTCGAAGGGAACATCATTTGGCTCCTGTATATATTTAATAAAAGGCATATAACTTGTTGTAGGGCCATCTGATCATTTTATTAAAAATTATATCTCATCATAATATTTTATTTACAAGTACACGTTGAGTTTCCTGATAAAACAGTTCAAACTATCCTTTTTTCCAAGAAAGCTCAAACTATCTTTGACCCAAAAGCCCACATACCATCCCTCTTCTACCCTAGCGGCAACAAGAGGTGGATAGCCTCCGTGAGGTCCTGGGTTCGAGCCTGTTAGGCAGCAAGTTCTGCGCCTGGTTAAATGGTTAAGTGAGTTTGCAGGCTATGTGTTTAACCCGCGGGGAGTAGTCGCACTCCAAAGGAGAAGCGAACCCAGCGTTCTCAAGAAATAAAATAAAAATTAAAAAAAATAAAATACACCTTATCATCAACTCTATCTTGTGATTAATAGATAAATCATCTGTGAATCATATTGTTACTTCACAATCACGATGAAAAGCCAATTTCTTGAGATTATGAGGAAAATGTACAATTACACACATTGTTTTTCCCCAACTAAGTATAACAAATTCTTTACTTAACCTTGAGGGAAGATGGTGGAAACAAGGGGGAAGGTGGCTAGTTTCACGAGATCAGTTGTGAAACTAGACACCCAGCTTCCATCAAGTATCAAAAGTAGCAGAACAAGATAAGCAGACAAAGAACAACATGTGTATATCAATTATGTCTAAGAAAATACTACCAATCTGCATGAAGCAGTATTTGTCCCATCCTAATGTGATAAAAAAAAACATCTTCATCAACCATCCCCTAGTACTCTTCGCCTATCAAATTTGTTTTACAGTAACAGTTTTGTTTTCTTTAAATGTATTTGATTAGGAGGAACAATTATTCAATAATTGAATAATTTACAGCTGCACTCTAAACCAACAAGATTTATCAACCGCATGTACAGTGTAACTAGACCAGGCAGACAAGAAGAAATTAGATAAAACAGAATCTAAAACATAGAAACTTTGAAGTTAAAAATAATTACCACTACTCCCACCAACGCTAGAATATCTCTCGCACCCATCTGGCCCATACGAGACAGAAGAATCGCAGCCAGGACCTGAAGCGACTGCAATCCACTTTTTTTCTTTTTTTGTCTACTTTTCTTCACAATATTTTCATCTCCATTCACCTTCTCTACTTGTTCATCATTTTCTCCAAGCCCCTTGTAATTACTGAAAGAATCATATCTTTTCTGGTGATGCCTGGAATGCAAGTAAGCAACTGTCCCTCCCGCAACTGCTACACCAGTGGCAAGTAACAAGGATTTCCTGCAGGAGATGGAGCAAACAGTGACCCACTTTTCCACTAAACAATTGACAAAATACATACTCAAAATTGTATAACCAAAATGTATAAGAAGTGCACGTGCAAAGCATGGCTCTAGAGAGGTAATATTTTTGCTATAGACCCAAGCAAACATGCAAGACATGAACCAATAACAGCCTTTCAAACAAATGATCATTCAGATAAGAGACTATTTACATAGTACTGCAAACATTACTGTGGAGTTTTAACCTCTAACTGCATTTCAAACAAGTGATCATTCAGATAAAGACTATTTCTATGCAAATGGTAATACTCCCATCTTTATTCTTTCTCTTATGGAATGACATGAAAATTTTAGGTTAACAAAATGAGCTTATAAGCATTCCATCACCTTCCTGATATAAAGTTTAGGAGTATGCAACACTCTAAGGACCACCAGAAAAAAGAGGCATACTAAGTATTTTGCAGCACAAATTGCTTGACATTCCCATGCAAGTAAAACAATTATTGAAGTAGCAATTGTTTTATGTTGACAAACATCTGAACTTCATATCAGGAGTACATAAACACCATCTCAGTATTATGCTATTACATGCCAAATTGCACGAGTGTGATTCCAAGGGAACATAATTTTAATACAATTATAAAATGGTTGATACCTTCTTGAGGCCAGAAGTTTACGGCCATGTTCAGTCAACTGCAGTAGCTGTAGAGAAGGCATGGCGAAAGGATAACCCTCCCTACAAAAAATTAAAGGTTGAACCGCTTTCTCAAATTCTGAAGCAAAGAAATTAGTTGTATACGTGTTCAACAATAAAGACAAAAGGTAGGAGGGGAAGAGGGACTGGGAGAACAGACAAATCAAATCAAATATCTGAATAGGAAAAGGATATCCAGGTACAGAACCTTGACAAAGCAGCATAACTTTGTAATATAAAAGAGAAATGTTGAATGTCAGCAAATGTCTCATCTTGAATTCTTAAATGGTAGTAGAACATGAATCAATCATTTAACTACTAAAAGCCCTTTTAGTTGTTATGTGCAATGTGCATGAGTATGATGCAGGACATGATCCTTAATTGGAGAAATGTTGAAAATAACAAAAAGACTAGGTATTACCTTATGTGACTTTTTATTGCTAATGAAAATAGAATTAAGAAAAAATCTGAAACTATAAAAAATTGTATTGCAATCAAAAAGGTCAAACATAACTAAACATATGGATGCAACAAACAGTATCTGATTAACAAACGAATGCCTAAGTTAGGCAGCCCGAATCAGCTAAGGCATCAACAATTGAATGCCTAGAGTAGCTATCACCAATACATCCTACAAAACAGGCAGGCTTACGTTTTTCTACTTTCCATCACCATCCATAAGTTAAGAAGAAAATTCATCATTTTACAATTGTATAATAGAGCTCTTATCCCACCCAATAAATCCACAAGCTAAATGCAGAAACAACAATTCGAGGATTGTTTCATCACAGAAGGGAACAGTACTTGGACTATTTGAAAGCAGCAGTTGGAGTCAAGCAGAAATTCAAAAGAAAGACATTAGATTATGAACAATTACCCTAATAATTCACCAACTTCGTCTTAGATGAATCATGAGATGGCCCAATTAAACAGCAAAGTGAATTCCAATTAATTTTCAGTCAAAAGGGTCAACGTCTTCTTTCCTATCCGAAATTCTCAACTCCAAATTTTGTCACCGACAAAAAACGCGAGTAAAGTCGATAGATTCTTCTCTTGCAAAACGGAATCTTTTCTGCGCCTATCCTCTCTATCTCACTGTATCTCAAATGACTGACCTCGGGGGGTCAAATATTGGCACCACGACGCCGTCAGTAGTGATATTAAGCAACGAAGCTCATCGAGAATGAAGGCTATTGATTAGAAGTTGGAACCCTGGCTTAGATTCGAGCTTGAATTGATGAGTAAATTGGGCGCAGTTGATTACGAACGAACGGAACAGAATCACGAAGCCCTTGAATAACAAAGATAAATAGTTT
This sequence comes from Impatiens glandulifera, assembly GCF_907164915.1. Taxonomy (NCBI): domain Eukaryota; kingdom Viridiplantae; phylum Streptophyta; class Magnoliopsida; order Ericales; family Balsaminaceae; genus Impatiens; species Impatiens glandulifera. The sequence continues at coordinate 64,878,398 of NC_061863.1, forward strand.
ACATATATACACTTAAGCCAAAGGAACCTTGAGGAGGAGAAGAAGAAGAAAACAAACCGATCTTTATTACTGCAGGAAAGAGGGAAGGAGGGAGGGCGATAACGAGAGAATCTGGCTGCTGCTGGTTCGGTCTTTAACAATCAATCATGTGTCATCACAATATAATACATGTATCGATCGTCGTCCCAACTCCGCTCAGGACTGTTTGGTACCTACATACAATCAACTCAATTTATAAACAAAATCTCTAATACAAAATAATAATTAATTAAAAGATACCTATATAATTAAAACTAATAACCCTACAAAAATATATATACATATTATCACAAAAATAAATTAAAATATATAGATAAAGACATAAGACGACAAGAAAAAATGATTTTCTCAAGTTTCAATTATCATCTATTCACTTTAAATTTAAATATATAAATTCAGATAACTCATTCTCATACCAAACATAATATAAAATATATTTTCATTTTTTTGGTATGAATAATAATTTTTTATCCAAATTTAAGATAGTTAATCATGACTAGGCGCGACAAAATTATCATTATACTAAAAAAAAATTGATAAGATTGGTATTGTAAATTAAAAGTATATATATAATTTAAAGTAAATAAATAATTACTAATGATAATTAAGTTCTGATCTTCATTTGTAGAAATTAAGTTCACATTCATTTTTTTTTTTTTTTTTTTTTTATTGAAGACTTGACTATTAAGGTACTATTAAAGTGTGTCATTTTAGTCTTTGACTAGATTTTTCTGATTAAAAAATAAATATTTTTATATATAAACGGTATAATACTGATAATCATGTTGGGATGAATGGTAATATAATTAATACAATTGAATGGGTCACAACTCCATTTTTAGAGGCCTCAAATCTTTAATTTTTAGTATGTAATATTATTAATTATATATTATATAATATAAAGTATCTATTTTATCATAATATTATATTCTTTTTATATTTATTTTCTTAACTTTTTTTCTATATATTATATATAATAAATTTTTTTTTCTCCATATTATATTATTTATTTTTCTCTCTATATTATATATAATATAATAATATATTTAAAAAAGTTCTATCTCCATATTACATCTAATATAATAATATATTAATTTTTTTCTCTCAATTTTGATTTCTAAATAATTTCATTATTTTTTTTATAGCATTTTTTATCCTTAATTTTATGCTTATTTTCTATCTATATGTACTGTAACTATTTTATATCACTAACCTTAATTATATTGTTTATATTATAACTGTCTTTCTATTTCTAATATTTTAATTTTTTTTATTATAAATCTAACCCTAACCTGAAAAGTTATTTTTGAGGTTACATTTTAATGCTCTTAAATTTATTTTTTTATTTAGTCTTATTCTTTTATTTATCTTCATAATCTCTTCTCAATTTAAAACATTCCATCATATTTTTTTCATTATAGAAACATCATACATAATATATCACAAATATCATAAGTTTCAAAATCATCCCATGTATATCAATGCTTATTACCATATGTATTTTTTTCTATTTTGAAATAAATGATCTAGTTATATATTTAATTTGTATATTTAATATATTTTTAATAAAAAAATGAACTATTATTATATTTATTTTAATTTTTGGGGTCACAAAATTTGAATTTGCCTGGACCTCCCAACTTTCAGGGTCGGCCCTGCTGATAACCCTGCTGATAACGTATCAAAAATATATCGATACAACATAAATATTGAGTATCATTGATATGTTATTTTTTTATCATATCGAGATTTATGATATACCGGAAATTTTAATATACATTATGGATAACCAATTTCCGTAGTATACTATACACACTCATCTTTAGTCAAACAGAAATAATTATAGAGTTGGATAAATCTTGAGAAAAATGTGTAACCTTCAAAATAGATTAAAAATTTTAAATGAGTTAGAATTTTTTAAATTTTCAATTCAACTAAAATTTAACACAAATGAAAAAAAAAAGTTGTTGTCCAAGAAGTTCAGTAGTGGTGGTTTGTAGCAGAAGGTAGCGGTTCAGATCTTCTGCTACCGATTGCCGTGTTCCCCTGTGGCGCACCAATCAGATTGCAGCATTATTAATTTAATAATAAATCAATCTGGGCAGGAGACGGAGGGAGGGAGAATCCGGAATCCGGGTTTAGGCCCGGGTTCACACCAGACGCCGTTAACGGAAGCGCCCGTTAACGCCCGGAAATAATATAATATTCAGATAATACCCAGATAAGATATCTTCGCTCTGATCTACACGCCCGTTGCCATGACCCTCATGTAAACCCCGCATACCCACCCATGAGAAGACCGTCTGCCGTTCATGAAAATACACTTACACGTCCATGTAAAGACCGAATTGACAGTCATATTATATTTACGTTTATTAAATATTAATTTAATTTATTAAATAACACAGGCAGCGATATAATATTCGCTTCAAGTAATTCAATCTTTTATTTTCTAGGAATTTTTATTTACTTTTTTTATTTAATTTTTTTTGCCTCGCGAATCTCTGGAGCGAAGATATATTTGCCTCAATTCATTCTAATAAAAATCTCATGTAAAACCCCCCTACCCACACATGTGAAGACCGCTTGACTACCATGTAAAGACATTTACCCGTTTATGTGAAGACCAAAATGACATGGATTCTATATTTCCGTTTATTAAATATTAATTCAATTAATTGAAGATGACATCCAGCGACCGAACAAATCTTCGCCTCAATTACCGGCTTGTTTTCTTTTCCCATTTTTTTTTTATTTCATTTTTTTTGCCTCGAGACTCTCTGGAGCGAAGATATATTTGCTTCCATTAATGTTAATGAAAACCTCATGTAAAACCCCCCTACCCTCCCATGTAAAGACCTCTTGCCTACCATGTAAAGACACTTACCCGTTTATGTAAAGACCAGAATGACATGGAATTTATATTTCCGTTTATTAAATATTAATTCAATTAATTGAAGATGACATGCAGCAACCGAACAAATCTTCGCTTCCATTCCTTGGCTATATTTTTTTTCTTTTTTTCCGTTTATTAATAAATGTTAATGTAATTAAATTAAATTGGAAATCAGTAAACGACCAAATATTCGCTTGAATTTTGTTTTTCGAGTAAACGATTGAAAGCGAAGATTTCTTATTTTCAAATAATTTTAGCCTGACGTTCATGTAAAACAACCTCCCCTCACATGAGAAGCCAACTTGCCTGTCATGTAAATTCACTTACCCGTGCACTTACATTCCACGAATAAATCTTCGCTTCTATGAATAGTTTTTAATTTACAGTTATTTTTATCATTTTTTTATGAATTTACGAACGAATATTTATTCGCTTCCATGACTAGTTGATATAATTTCAATCGAACGAATATTTATTCGCTTCCATGACTAGTTGATATAATTTCAATTTCCCGCTACAAGCCGACTATCCCTCAATTTCATTTTCATAAGCAACTGTTCATATTCTTCTCTCTCTATCTCCCGGCGATAATCCAAACACTGAACGTCGAAACCCTAGATATTTCGTTTATACTAGAAGGATTTCTTCTGAACATGTCGGGTAACCAAGGCAACAACATGGAAGTGGATCATCCCATCGACTCCCGAGAGGTCGTCTTGCAAGTTTGTAGGAGCATAACCGAAAACGAAACTGCACCCACTCCGGCATCCAACGTCAATCCCAGCACTAAACCAGAGAGGTATGTTCATCTTATTGTGTTTATACTAATTTTACACATGTTTATTCAATTTATTTCGTTGAATACTGATTTATGCTATCCCACCCAAAATAATGACTTCGAGGTTTAATAACTTTACATATGAAAGGAAGAGGAAGAGAAATCCGAAGACGAATACTAAGTCTTCATCGACTGCTGAATCAGTTTCCACAGTTGCTGTCGAAGCTACTGATGTTGCTGCAGGTACTGATGATATTTTACCACCACCTTTTCCCCCTAAAAAAAAACCAAATGTTATTCCTACCTCCAATCCAACAGTCGATGAAGAGTTACCAGAACCACCCCCAGAAACCACTAATATTTCTCCGTCTACTACCCCATTCGATGAAGAGTTTCCCCCCTCTCCCCAAAAAACCAAAACCCGCAAGAAACGTCCAGTGACATTTCTAACCAGATCATCACCTCATGGCCTCGCTCAACTCATTCCTCAATTGAGCGTAGAACAGAGGGAAGCCGTTAAGGAAATCGGGTTTGGTTCTCTTCTTACAATGGGCGTCTCCAAGTGCCTTGCTCATTTTTCCAAACATGTAATCCAATCTTTTGACCCGGATAAGAGTTCTCTGGTATTGGCCAACGGTGATGAGATCCGTATCGATGAAGATCTCGTACAGCTCGTGATGAACCTCCCTAGAGGCTCAATGAACGTAGTCGAGTCCGTTGGGTTGGACAAGACTAAGGACCCTGCTTATTTTAATTTCTTGAGGGATTGGAAGACCAGATGGACCGGGGAAGACTCCAAAGCTCCCGAAACACTTTCTATGATCCCCAAGATATTAAGTAACACAAGTGCAGACAACGATTTCAAAATAGACTTCGTTGTCTTTGTTGTCTCTAGTTTTTTATGTCCTGTTCAAAATTCACGAGCCAGGTAAACATGTATTCAAACCTCTTATATATCTAATTGTATTTTTGAATACTGACAAATGTATTTTTTTCATTTCAGGTTCAAAATTCTCAAATCCTTAATGGAGGTTGATAACATAAAGGAACTGAACTGGTGCCACTTTACACTTCAACGATTGATTGACAGTGTAAGAAGTTGGAAAGAAAAAGCAAGTAAAAATAAAAATCCATATTTCGATGGACCTATAACCCTTTTATCGGTAAGTATTGTTGCCTCTCTTATATATGATTTATAGATATGTAATATTTTCTAACATGTCTCCCACTCCTTTACTCCAGATTTGCTACCTAGATGGTGTTTTTGTGGAAGGTGAACGTATCCCCTACGAAAGAAAATTTCCAATCATCTCCTGTTGGGATGACGTCAGCGTGTTGGAGTTTACCAACTTAGAAGGTCGTGCCGGTGGTTTTGGGCTTGGCAGGGCAAGGGCGCGCCTAGCAGTTAGACAACCCGAGAATCCAGTTGACTCGGTTGAAGTAAAAGAAGACGATAATGAGGTATGTGGAAACAATAAATTGACTCCCATTGTTCATTATTAGCCTGTTTTCAAGATTAATGAAGTCTGTTTTTCATAATGTACAGTTGCTGACCGCCAAAATCCTGCAAACTTTTAAAGATACAGCCCAACAGCTGAATTACCTATCCGGGGAGTTGGAGAAACGCAACATCGATCCGAAGCCCTTTTTTGAGGCCGGTTTCCTGAACCTCAGAGAGTCTGAAGGGTTCATGAAACACTTGAAGGTGGTGATCGATGGTCCGGTTCATGTAGGTGTGGAAGATCCTACAAGGGAGGCACTTGTGGACACTTTACCGTGTGCGGGCTTGAAAGTCATTAGTCCCCGGGTTGATTACACATGTGAGACTGCATTGGAGGACCATGCAGACAATCAAACAACACGGGTTGAACAGAATGATTTAGAGGATGCAGTTATGCCCCATCAAGAAAATCGTTCAGATCAGGTGGAACCGAATGATCTCGATGATGCAGTTCTGCACAATGAAGATCAGTCACTCCCTCTTGAAACGAAAGATGTTGAGGATGTAGGTCATGACATTGACGATGAATCACTCCTTGTTGAACAGGAAGTTGTACAGGCTGCATTTCAGCCCATTCAAGCCAAGTCACCCCCTTTTCAACCGGACGAACCTGAGGATGCAGTTATGCCCCATCAAGAAAATTGTTCGGATCACGTGGAACCGAATGATCTCGATGATGCAGTTCTGCACAATGAAGATCAGTCACTCCCTGTTCAACCGAAAGATGTTGAGGATGTAGGTCATGACATTGACGAAGAATCACTCCTTGTTGAACAGGAAGTTGTACAGGCTGCATTTCAGCCCATTCAAGCCAAGTCACCCCCTTTTCAACCGGACGAACCTGAGGATGCAGTTCTTCCCAACAGAGATGCCTCACCCCGTGTTGAACCAACTGATAATGATGGCGAAGTCAAGGAACCGGATGAGGTACCCCCAGTGCAGACACCCACTCTTGAAGACGATGATCAGGGTGAAGGGAAGGAACCGGTTGAGGAACCCAAAGCGCAGCATGTTGAACCAAATGCTCAGGGTGAAGGGAATGAACATGTTGCGGAACCCAAATCTGTTGCACCAAATGATCAGGTTAAAGGCAAGGAAAAGGTTGAGGCTTCTGATGCCGTTGAATCTTCTGAAGACGAAGATGAAGGTGATGGGGGGGGATGCATCAACATTAGAGAATATCCTAAGAGGAAGATCACGAAAATTCCTGTGCACCTTCGATCCCCCTACATGCAACAAGTTGCAGATATGTTGGACCACAACATAACCATCAAGGAACAGAGATTAGCCGATTTTGTGTTCGATGAAGACCTGCCTGAAATGTAAGTTACCTCTCATGCTTTTCGGAATTTCAAATATGAAATTAGTTAGTTATGGTCTTGTAAATGAATGTATTTTGCAGGGACGTTCTGTACGTAGGTGCACCGGGTAATATCACCCGTAAGCTCTTTCAAACGGTGAAAATGGGTCGTGAAATTGCGAGCGAAGTTGTGGACGCTTGGTCCATAATTGTGCACTTCAAATGCCGTAGGTTGCCAAGGCATGAGCCACGAATAATATGTTTTTCAACAATTTCACATGTAAGTGCTTCTCTTGTTTTGTTCTATGTATCCTTCAATGTTCATGACTTTGAGTCTCCCCCCTTATTTTGCAGGTTAGTCTGCAGTATGATAGGACCTTATTTTGTGAATCCCTTGAAGAAGACATGAGAAACTACCATGTCACAAAAGAAGACATCATCTTCGCTGACCTGGTATGTACATATCCCTCAATTCCAAGTAACGAGACTGCCATAAAATAACAAATGTTATGTTCTTTTTGCAGATATTCCTACCTGTCGTCACTTCTGGACATTTCTTTCTTGTATGTGTGAATATTAAAGACTCCCAAATAAATGTCCTAGACAACTCCGGTCGTCCGCATAGAATGAAAATTTTGGAGAAGTATGTCCATTTGAGGAATCAAATCGATAGTTTTTCGACTTTCTTGGAAAGGCAAGGCATACAAAGATTTGCAGAAAAGGTTAAGATGTACAGGATAACGGCCCCAAAGCTGCCTTGGCAAGACCAAACAAACAAGACCGACTGCGGTGTATATTTAATGAGACATATGGAAACATATAGAGGAAAGATGAAGGGTTGGTCATGTGACATCAACGAAAAAAATGTGAGTGTTTTTTATATGTTATTCTATGACATTTATCAATTTTAAATGTTCTTATACTTTCTCTTGTTCTTTTGAAGGCCGACGAAGCTTTGAGTACATTGAGGATAAAATATTTATACAGAATTCTTATGTCTGACCACAATGTCAATAGGTTCAAGTTAAAGACTGCAATTAGATCAAGATATTAGGGTTTTGTATGTGTTATACGGAATTATACTTGTACAGTAAATCTTATGTTCACACAGGTCAATTGACCTATTTTTAATGTATGGATGTTTGATATTGATTTATAACTTATAATGCAATTCAGATCTTAATGTATGGAAGGCAGTTCAGATCTTAATGTATGGAGTTATAATGAATTGCTTATAATGTATTGATGTTTGATATGTATTCTTGTACCCATATTTGTGAAATCCTAGACGATGTTATTTTCTTAACTGTATCTTTGAATATTCTTAAACGAAGATATATTCTTAACATGATCAAACTGATAAACTTGCAACCGTAATATTGACATGATGACCACCTCTTGAAACAGAATTATCTTGTTATGTCTTCTTGTGGCCCTCTTCTTAACTATTCATTTTCAAATTTCTAAACGAATATCTTCTTATGTTCCTTTTCGGTGCAATCCTTAATTTGATAATCAGAGACGAAGATATCTTCTTCAATATATGTTCACAAATTACTAAACGAAGATATCTTCTTCACTATATATTTAGAAATTCCTAAACGAATATATCTTCTTAATTTATTTTGGGGTACAATCGATATTTCGAAACTACGAGACGAAGATATCTTCTTCACTATATGTTTTTAAATTCATGAACGAAGATATCCTCGCCACTAAACATTTTCAAAATCCTAAACGAAGATATCTTCTTATGTTATTTGTTGGTTCAATCCATATTTTTAATATCCGAGCCGAAGATATCTTCTTCACTGAAAATTTAGAAATTCGTAAACGAAGATATCTTCTTATTTTCATTTTTTGGCTCAATCCATATTTGTAATATCCGAAACGATGATATCTTCTTATGTTAAATTTTGGGGCTATCCATATTTTTAATATCCGAGACGAAGATATCTTCTTCGCTATATGTTTGCCAATTCATAAACGAAGATATCCTCGCAACATGTAATGCACCTACCTGTGGTATGTATTGATGTCAATTCCAGAATGAAAACTCATTTATTAACTTCAACTACTGCTGTATCAAGATCATCACTCTCATACCCTCACTCTCACTCTCACTCTCACATTACACTCTCACTCCTTCCCGAATCTCAATCTACCGTTGTCTTTCATTCAGTCATTAAGCGTAAAACTCATAAGATGGATGTAGAGATGGACCCAGACATGCTGGTTTTATCGCAGCAACAGCTGGAGCGATACTTAAGTCTGATCAACGATGACCCTGTCCCTTTTAGTGTCTATCATGTAGATGAGATTCTTCCTCTAATACGAATAAACGTTAACGACGGACTGATGGCCCACATGCAAAGCAGATGGGATACGGACTCTCGTTCTTTTGTTATTGGGGAAATGCACATATGCCCGACGCTAGAGGACTTTGCTTCAATCCTTAGGTGTGGTACAAATGCACTCATGATCTTGCCTGTCCATCAAGATCCTCATATGGCCGTCCACATTTGCGACAGCTTCTATGGATGTACAATGTTTGATGCTCTCTTGTTTACCCTCCAACATGGATTTCTGAATATGACAAACATAGACGAGTACATTTGGCGTGTCCAGGGAGCTGAGAGGACCATCAACCACACACAAAGCAAACTGATCATGCTTGTGGTTCTGGCTCATTTTTTTTTATGTCCGGCTGCAGGACGCCGGCCTTCGGAAAGGCTCCTGCGGGTAGTTCCTGCACTGATGGGAAACGCCCCAAACCTGGCTAGCCTGGTACTTGCTGAGACATTACTTGGTCTTAACGAATTTGTTCCCGAGGAAAACAACTATTCTCGCCGTGGATCACCTTTGGTTCTATACCTCTGGTTGTTAGACAAGTTGCATTGGTTGCCCCGTCCTTCAGTTCCCTACACTTCCTTTGCCAATCTACAAGTGCAAAGGGTCAATGGACTCGTGCCTCCGAATTTTATTTCGGATATTCACCCAATTAGGTTCATTGTTCCGTGGTATCTGTTTGCTGAAATGATGTACGAGATGAGGGGTTCTCCATTCATCATTTTGTTGGGCCTTCAGGGAACTACCTCCTACTGCACAAGTGTCATATACAGACAATTTGGCCTACGGAATCCCCTACCTTCAAATGGAGACAATCCTCCGGAGGACTTCATGTTTACTCCTCAACATCTATACTTAGAGTACGCATCAATAATTGAAAATTCTTTGACGGTTTTCATCCCCAACCGATGGATCAATGCTGTGAACGAAGCCATTCAGCTATACATTCCACCCGTCATCGAACATGAGGTCGTGTCGCTGACAGGACCGATAGACGAGTCATCATCTCATGAATCAGACTAGAGCTTCATTTTTATTGTTGAACATCTATATTTTTGGTTAATCTGTGCAGTACTTATGTAAACGGATTATGGAATGTTTTTGTGTATTCATCAATATTATGAAGTTATGTTTGATTATAGCCTGAAGTTATATTTTACATTATGTATTTCGTTTATTCTGTAGTGATATAAATCGACTCATTGTCGTTAGCTTTGATTCATTCTTTGATTGCAATTTGGATGTCATGATCAATTCGAAGTATAATGTAGAACGACTGATCCGTTCATGTAAACCCCTTCGATTGATCAATCGATTGGATCTTCGCCTGTAAAACCCTTAAAAACGAAGATGATGTCGCATCCAATCTTTGAAGTTACATATTATTGTTGACACTTTCATGTCATACTGTAATGAATTGGAAAACGAAGATTCATTCGCCTGTAAGTTTCTATATGAAACAAAACATTGTTACGAAACGACATAATATTCGTTTGATCTTCATATTTCAGGTCGACCACATTCAACGGAAATGTATTGAAAATATCTTTCATCATTCAAAAAAGAAAAGAAGATTGTTTTCGTATAAAACCCTATAAAGAAATCATTTCATATCTATGGATTACTGTATGTAGCCTGTAATGACATATCAAATCGGAACAGTGTGCCGTATTGTTGTCACATCAAAAAAATTAATAAATATTGTATTTTAATGAAGTTGCAAATTACGTTTTTTTTTCAATTTTTAAGCACATGACTTCATCTAATTATATTTGAAAAGAAGCGAACATATATTCGTGTGCAGAACTAATTTGAAGCGAATAAATATTCGCTTGAATGAATTCTAGGTTGACTTACATGTGAAACGCCCAACCCCTACATGAGAATACCCTTTACACCTGATGTAAGTACACCAACGCTTGTATGTGAAGACCAAAATGACGAACGAATGTGGGAGGAAATTACACGCCGCGAATAACTCTTCGCTACAAACCATTTTCCAATTTCTTTCCGTTAATCACATATAATTTTTATTTATAATCTTTACACATCGAATCGGACCAAAACTTACATTTAAAATTATGGCAATGATATGATAATACTTTATTATTTTTAACAATTTCGTTATTTTATTAATGTTTAATGACATTTGCATGAAAATATAAATAACAAATAAATATTATCATTCGACGTACAAATTTTCATTACAAGTTTCATAAACATTTCCCCTTTTCATAAACATTTGTACATTTTAACAATATTCATCTGCATCTCCAGCTTCAAGGCATCTCCATTGAAGCAACCACAGCGGATCTCTCACGCATAACTGGGGTCCTACACCTGTTGAGTTATCTCTTGAGATGTTTTCCATCCCAGGGAATCTCCCAAATGGTACATCCTAGGTAAGCAACCACAGCAGTGTACACGAATGATCTTCATTTGATCGGTAGTTTCTACTTGAGTTACCAAGCATTCGTGTACACTGAAGATGTTTTCCACCACTTGATCTTGATTGTACAAGTTTTCCATCACAGAGAATCTCCCAAATGATACATCCCAACAAACTATATGAAAAAAACACACACTCTCAACAAAAACGCTCAATAGATATTTCATGCTGCCGACGAAGATTGTTCATGTAATCCCTACATTTATAGCAAAAAGAAAATCTGTTTTCTTCATAAATTATTTAGATCTATTGATTCAGAAAAAGTAAATTTCCCGTGATGAAATATCAAATCCGAACAGTGTGTAGTCACTTTGTCACATCATGAAAAAGTAATTTCATTCACGAAAATGTAATAACACTTAATAATATTAAAAATAATACATTATTCAATATTGTCATTCACATTATATTAGATAATAAATTATTTCAACATGAATAAACACATTTTCATGAATAATTATAAAATTATATTCCATATAATACGTAGGATGTGTTTGGTAGACAGTAGTACACTGTTATAATTATTTCAATATAATTATAAAAGTATATTTATCCCAATAGTAAAATTATAAGGGTGTTTGGTTTGGTTGAACTGGTTTTATATGTATAGTAATTATTTAAATTTATTTGTAATATTTTTTAATCTTATTCTTTTAATATTAACATTAATTCTTTTTATTAAGTTTTAATTAAAGTTTAATTATTAAGCTTTTATTATTTTTAATTTAAGTTTAATTATTTTTAATATTTGTTAATCTTATTCTTTTAATATTAACATTAATCCTTTGTTTTGTCACATCGTGCAGAAATTAGATGTCATCATTGAAAAAGAGGTGTGTTTTTGTATAAAACCCTATAAAGAAATCATTTCATATCTATGGATTCAGTAAAAGTATTATGCATGTCATGACATGTCAAATCGGAACAGTGTGCAGTATTGTTGTCACATCAAAAAAGTAAGAAATAGTATATTTTAATACAGTTTCCAATTGCACAACATTTTTCTATTTTTAAACACATGCAATCATCTAATTATAGAAGAAAAGAAGCGAAC